>NW_008481182.1:0-2998 GCF_000622305.1 Nannospalax galili
TCTCTCTCTCTCTCTCTCTCTCTCTCTCTTCCACTCACCTGTCCCAACCTTCTTCCTTCCTCCATTGTCAACTTTACCTTGGTATCTTTTGACACTAAGTTTCTCAGATACAGCAGGATTCTGTCCACTATGGATCCCCCAGAGGCAGTAAAATCTGAGGATGTTCAAGTCTCTTCTGTAAAACAGCAGATTATTTCATCTAGCCCATACACATCCTCCTGTGTGCTTTAAGTCATCCCTAGAATGTTTGTAATACCTAATACAAGGTAAGTGTGATGTAAATGGTGACTATACTGCATTGTTTAGGGAACACTGTGGGGGAAAGTCAGTCCGTGTTCAGTACAGATCAATTTTTTTCAATCCAAATTTGGTTAATCCATAGATAGATGCGGAACTCACAGATTTGGAGGGCTGACTGTGATAATAGGTCATCCCAGCAAGAAAAGATTCCACTTTTATCTTGCCTTCAATTTGCAAGAGTACTGAAGACAGATGTACCTGCTGAAACTGACTTGCAGTTTGTTCCTTTATGCATTTGGTATGCACGTGTTGGGGGTTTTGTGTCCTGACTGCTCAGCAGGCATGCCATGAATAGGACGTTCTTCCCTTATTTGTACTATGTATAAAGCCTGGAGCTATGTAAGACATGGTTCCTGACTTCAAAGGATCACAGCCTAGGAAGAAAGCAAACAACCCCTCCTGGCAATTTCAATATACTTGAAGTCATCACCCTATAGGGAATGCATCCACAACCCCAATCTCCAGTGTTCTGCTCCACACACCCAGAGGAGCTCCAGTCTAGAGAGGAAATGAAACCTTTATAACTGTCCTGAGCGTGTGGGATTAGCAACTGCCCTTGTAAAACTACATGCCAAACACATCTCTGCCTATTGGCCAGTTGCCTCCTCAAAGGCATTTATGTTTATTTATTTATTTGTTTATTTATTTGCTAGATTTATCACATTTGTAAGCTGTGCCATTTGGCCTCCAGGTCAAAATAAATCACGTTTAAAACTTTAACATTATTCTTAAGCATTGTGTACCCCACTCCTGCCCCTGACAGACCTTCTGAAGACTTTCAAGGACAGAATTAAATTCATTTTACAAATAAATACACTGGGAACAATGAAGTTTAAATGTACCACAGAAGGAAAAAAGTAAATTCCAAGATAAATCTGTAGCTAGGATTGAAGTGTTATACCCTGCTTTTTAGAATTGGAAAATGTCACTTATACTCAGCACCTGAGCAGTCATGAGTGTCTGATGCACTGTTGTTTACGTCAAAGGAAAATGTCTCTGATTAATGCTGAGAGTAACATTTGTCTATGAGTATAAACAAAAAAATTTACAATGCAGTTTGGTGCCACATCAATTTAGCTAAACAACAGTAGGTGTTCCCCCCACCCTAGGGCCTATGACATCCCTGTCATGGATTTCTGACAGTGTAAACAGTACCAAGCATGTATTCATCACGTGGAGCAAGCCCCAAATCCAATCCAATAACAGGTGGTTGCTCTCATAACAGTTTTACCACAATTGCAGCAATGGGCACATCTTGCCTAACAGGTTGACATTGTAGCAGCACTAGCATCATAGGGCTCACCCCTGCGTGACATCATTGATGTCTTTTCTCCCCCAGCAGCCTGCACAGCACCTTCCAGCACTGTGAATGTGAAAGCTGGAAGGTGGAGAAAAGGTCTGTGAAACACTGTCTTCTAGGCATAACATATGTAAACGTGATCTTATAGCAGCTGCAGTTCCCTCCGCTGGGCCTGCACAAGACCGTTCTGGCAACTGTCAATCATGGATGAGAAGGGACTCATAGGGCCCTATTCCTTCTTGCTGAACTACTGGCTACCAATGGATTCTAGGAGAAAGATTCATCATCTACAGCTGTGTAACCAGTGGTGAACCCATGAAAACCATGGTCACATGCACAGCCCTGGTTAAAATCAGCAGGTCACAAAACAAAATTATAAGACTTGAATGTGGAAAAGGGACTTGTAGGGAGGAGAGATGTGTAACATGGGTAAGAGAGAGGTAATAAAATGCATGAAATTGCCAAAGAACAAATTTAATTTAAAAAAAAATGAATTGGAAAATGCCCTTCCCCAAAATGAGGTTGCTAGAATGTTTCCTCTCTTCTTTATGGCACCCATCCCCACTTCAAAGGAGTGTGCTCCCTGAGGATTCACCACCAGGTGCAAGCAGACAGCCAGGGATCATGGCAAAGTGAGTCCTGGAACAGAACAGAAATGAGGATTCACCACCAGATGCAAGAAAACGGCCAGGGATCATAGCAAAGTGTGTCCTGGAACAGAACAGAAAAGAGGATTCACCAAGAGGTGCAAGCAGACAGCCAGGGATCATAACAAAGTGCATCCTGAAATGGAACAGAAATAAGGATTCACCACCAGGTGCAAGGAGCTGGCCAGAGACCATGGCGAAATGCACCGTGAAGAACAGAAAGGCATCTTTGGGGAAGCTGCTATGTCACCTGGAAGTAAAACCTCCCCTCTCCCAAGGCCTAAAGGTAGATGAGGGAAACAGTTAAGTGGGCAGAAAAGACAGCTGATTCTTGGGGGCCCTGATTAAGCATATTGGTGAGAATGGTTAATATTATGCTAAATCTTCTTCTCATAAACTCATCAAATATTTACTGAATGCAATATACTAAAATTTTATTAGGGCCCATAGACACAAAAAAATAAGTCACAGTTTCCTGATTTTAAGGGGAATTCATGCAAGCTTTTAAATTACCCTGTATATAGTTAACAACAATATATTTTATATTTGAAAATTATCGAGTAGAATTGAAGTTTTCACATAATAAAATGTTAATTATGTGGGGTGGTATGTGTGTTCATTAGCTTGATTTAGTTATTCTATAATGTACACATTTCAAAACATTGTGCTGTACATCAAAAAAAGTATAATTTTTGTCAATTCCCAGCACTCAGGAGGCAGAGGCAGGTGGATCTTTGTGAGTTCGAGGCCA
>NW_008481183.1:0-3071 GCF_000622305.1 Nannospalax galili
TTTTTTTCTGTTCCTATCTTAATCTTTTAAGAACTCAATTTTATGAATCTTAGTATTTTTTTTCATTTCAATTTCTCTTGTTTTTTATTAAATTTTTGTGCAACTAGATTTCGAATTTTATGTAATAGGACATATGACATGATTCCATTGTTATAATATTCTGTTTATCAATCCCTTCCTTTATCATTATAGAATGATGTACTAATGAGAGTTATTGGTGGCAGTGAGTCCTGCATTGATCTTTTTCGTATGTATCTTGAGTCTCTATAATATGTATGCAAAAATCCAGTAATTATTTTGAAACAAACCAATTAAACAACCATCTAAATTTATAAACCACTTCACAACCCCATAGGGAATGACTCACACCTGCTCAAATACATCTTGTTCCTCAAAGAAGAGATAGTATGTAAAATCAAAATCAACTCTTTTGTATTTTCTCAACTATTTTCCACTCTATTACTTAAGCATTAGGGAACAGTTCTATCTTGTCAACACCCAGCTGGAAATAGTAGCTCATATGTGATATAAAATCATGGCTATAGGTGTGGAGTGATTCACAGGAATACAGTCTCCAATGTTAGGGGGGAAATGATCTCCACCAAGTAGCCTATAATTTTCTATGATGTTATACAAAGAGGTAGGGCTTCCAGAGAATAATTTCTTCCCTTGCCATTCAAATAACTAGGTTAATGATGGTCTCCTTTGACTAAGAGCTGTTATGGAACCATAGTTCCAGGTTCAAGAGTCAGTTGATCCTCTGACCTTCCTTCCTTATGTCCCATTGCATCTTAGTCCTGCTCTACCTATGCTGATAGCTGGCACCCCCCCTCCCCCCCCCGCTTAGCCTGTGAACATCCTGAGGGCAAATCCAAGCTTTGCTCATCTGTCTTGCCTGTGCCTTGTACAGAGCCTACCTTAGAAAGGTGCTCAGTGGGTATTTGCTGCACAGATGAATGGCCCCATTGTCTGGCCTATATCTGTGTGAGAGAAATAGTTAGGATAAAATGATCTGTCTTCTCTCAGGATCATGCAAGATTGAAAACATGATCAGCCATGTTACAAGTCCACCACTAGAAGTAGGCCTGGCTTCCCTATCACCTAGTATAGTAGTTACTTTTCTGATGCTTGATAAGCACCATGACCAAAAGCAACTTGTAGAAGAGTTTATTTGGGCTCACGGTTCCAGAGGGAGAATCCATCAAGATGGGGAGGCATGGCAGGAAGCAGCAGGCATGTGACAGAAGCAGAAAGCTCACATCTCCGTCCACATGCAGAAAGCGGAGAGTGAACTGGAGAGGGGACGAGGCCATAAACCAAAATTTGACCCCAGTGACATACTTCCTCCAGCAAGATTGCACCTCCAAATGCCCCAGACAGCACCACCAGCTGGGGATCAAGTATTCAAATACCTGAGCCTATGGGGGATGTTTCTTATTCAAGCCACCGTACCTAGCCATTTTTTTCTTTTTTAGAGGTAACTAAGAAGAGTTGATCGAAGAGCAATGGTGGGTGTCACTCTTGACAAGGCTTTATGAACAGTGGAATAACATCTGGCAAGGGTCAGGCTGGGTACTTCTTAGATGGGGACACTTCTGTGTCCTAGAAGCTCCAGGAGGCCCCTCATCTTTCCTCACAATGCTCATGCACTTAACCAGCCTTTATGAATAACTTAAAGATTAATTATTTACAAAGCCGCTTTAGCAAATAGCCACAGACTTGTCAGCAAAGGAAATATTTGTGTTTTCCACTCATTTTAGGTGTAGATTTGAGTTCTTTCAAAGAAAAGGGTCTTTAATTCCTGCTGGTTCTGGTCCCTGAGATGGCCCTGTGTTGACTGTGATTGAATCAGTCTAACGAGGGCAAATAGATGTGGAGGAGAAATCTGCTTGGGTCGTAAGGGAGAGATTAGGAGATGGTGGTCAAGGCTGACACAATGCACAGAAATTAGGCCCTTGCCGGAGAAGCATTGTCTTCCTAGTACCTATTCATTCACTTATTTATCTGTATCTCATACATCCATCTACCCATTTATTGCATTTTACCAGTACAGTAGAACCCAGGGCCTCATACATGTTGGACAAATGCTCAACCACTAGCTACATCCTGAACTTTTTCCTTTCCTTTCTTTTTTTTTAAAAACAGTATCTCCCTGTAGCCCCAGCTGACCTGGAACTCACTGTGTAGACCAGAATTGGCCTCTGGCTCTTCAGTGGTGGGATTAAAGGTAGGCACTACCATACCAAGCTCTGAGCCCATTTCTTTCTAACAGATTACAGCACAGACAACTCTTTGGTGACTGGAAGTTAAAAGAAAAATAAGGAAGGAAAGAAAGAAAAAGGATCTGTAGGTTACCAAAAGGACTGTTTCTTGAGTGGTATACACATGGAAGCAGGAAATTGCTTGACCTTTTTTGCATTTGGATAAAGGGATAGCTCAGTGGGACTTTGTGACCCACTAGTGGGAAGTGTTAGGTTGCGTGCTTGATGAGGGACTTACTTCCCATGTCTTCTTTCTCTTATTGTTAAGAGTTTGCTGATATATCACAAGTCTGGAAACTTGCTTGGAAAGCTTGACAGTATCAGCAGATCTCGGGTAGGCTCCTAGATGTTTGGACACTTGTAGGCAGAGAAACATCTTTTTTGGGGTGGGTGAAGACAGTTACCCTGCCTTCTAGCAATCAGAGCCTAGGGCATAAGATTCTCTTCTAGTTGTAGGAATTAAGAGAATATCACTAAGACCAACATTCTCCATCTGTCTTGGACTGAACTTTAGAAAAATTCAAGGCATGAAAAATCCATTGGACATAGATCAGACGTCCTCACACTTTCTAGACACCGGGTAAGATCTGCAGTGCTTGTTTTTTTAATTTTATTTATTATTTTTATTTTACGCATATGTGTGTGTTATCTGCATGTAGGTAAGTGCACCCATGATGTGTAATGCCCGCGAAGGACAGAAGAGGCTGTCGGATCCCCTAGAACTGGAGTTACGGGCAGTTGTTAGCTACCATCTAGGTATTGGGATTTGAACCTGGGTCTTCTGCAAGAACAGTGTTCTTAACCACTGAG
>NW_008481184.1:0-3077 GCF_000622305.1 Nannospalax galili
GACCTTTATTTTTTTTTTTTTTAAGAAAAGGGCATTGCTCTATTTGTTCTTTAGCCGTATTACAAAAGTAGACTACTATTTTTCTGAGACTGTTAGGTGCCTGTGTAATATTCTCTTTAAATCTTTTCAATAGGCATTTAAGTTACACTCAGGTTTCCACTGTTACAAATTATGCCCTAAATATACTTATGGTTTGCTTATATTTATTTATAGTGAATCTCCTATGTAAACATAGATGAAAAGCATGCAAAACCGTGGTGCATTTTTTGTTCCAACCTGAATTAGCACCTCCCCCCAAACTGGGGAGCTGTATTCTTTTTGCATTTTACTATCACCTCTGTTTCTGGTGTTTGAAAATACTTAAAATCACAACTGTCCTTTTCAAGTCTTTAACTGCACTCAATTTCAGTCAGCTAACCATATATTCTCGAGAGAGGAAACAAACAATACACGACAGAGGAATGTGTTACTTTTTAATTTGGTGGGTAGTGCTGGAGATGAAGCACGGATCTCACACACCAGGCAAGTGCTCTCATCCTCTCCTTGTATCCTTCCTGGCTCTTCTGGCTGCTTTCACTGAGGTTAAAATGTTATTCATTTACTTGAGTGCAGGACCCCATCTTCCTACGTTTCTCCAAATTCCTGTGTGCTTTCTCGTTTACAGGTTCTCTACACATTGGTCTTTTCTGTCTACTGACCTTTCATAACATAAATTTAATAAAACACCTCACCATCTACTCCAACGACCCTATGTCCTCCCTCATCACCCTCAAAGCCTACCACCTTCACAATGTTGCATCTACTTTTTTCGTGTCCTTGTCTTCACTCTTCCCACCACAAATCGGACCCACCTCTATTCTCCTGCTGTTCTTGCTAAATTCACATTTTTCCTAATAATTTTAATGAGAATTTGACTTTGGGTCCCAACTCTTTAGAGACTGACACAGCAAACTGACACAGCCACCTTTCTGGCTCCCAGATTACTCTAAGTAAAAAATCTCTCTTACCTAGACTCGGAAACTACCTTTCTTGAAGACTGCAGTCAGCATTTTTCTTGTCTTCTATTTTTATGCTGTTTTTGCCGCTCTTCTTTTCCCATACAATTCATTCTCCCCCCAGATAATATCCATATCCAGGACTTCAAACACATGTTTATCTCGTTCTCTAGTTCGAAGTATCTAACAATTTCTAGGCACAAACTCTAACTTTTATATATACTCTGTCAGCTCTAAGTTTCTTATCTATAAAATGGAAATAAAGATTATGTCTCTGCCATAGTTCACTGTAAAGCATCGATGAGATAATTTAAACATTTTAGTGCAGCTGGTAGCAGAAAACAAGTGCTTAAATCTTATTAGTTCTAATCTCTAGCATATTAAAAAATAGACAAACCCACAAAAATGTGGCAGTTAATAGGGAGAATGTCACTCATGCATATAAAAATTATTAACACTAGATAATAGCATGATTGTGCAGAAGACTGTATTACTTAAATTGGCACTAGTAGCAAATACAGATGAACCTGAAATTTTCAGTAACTTGACCCCATGTAAATTTGGTTTTCTCTCATTTAGACAGTATGCGGTACACAACAGATTTTACCCCACTCACTTATTTGGGAACTCAGACTGTCACAAATTATGATGTGCATAACGTTTACCTACTCAGCTTTTGTAACTAGTATTTTTAAATATTTTATTTATTATTGTTATTTTATGTGTATGAATGTATTGCCTGCATGTGTGTAAGTATACCTATGTTGTGCAATGCCACAGAGGTCATAAAAGGTCATAAAAGGGCATTGAATTCCCATGGAACTGGAGATCCGCATGGTTGTTAGCCACCATTTTGGTGCTGGGAACCAAACCCAGGTCCTCTACAAGGACAGCCAGTGCTCTTAACTGCTGAATCATCTCTCCAATCCCTGTAGCTAATATTCTTGGCGAATAATTGGCCTCTATGTTTCTTAAGTGTCAGTTTTCCAGTTTCTGACACAAATTTTCTTGCTACTTACTCCCTACTAAGCTGTACATCTTACAGGTATTTTGCTTTACCCCTTCCATTAGCAACTGTGTTAGTTCTAGTCACACAGCTGCATAATAGATAAATGACATTATTTTAGCCTAGTTAGAGTGACCATTTAAAATTCACTTCATTTATTTAACATTGTCCTCAATTTCTTTTTCTTAATTTTTTAAATTTTTATTTTGATATTTGATGTGTGAATGCTTTGCCTGCATGTTTGCAAATGCACTGCATGCATACAATGCCCGTAGCAGCCAGAAGACAAGGTTGTTAGCCATCATCTTAGTACTGGAAACCAAGCCTGTGGCCTCCACAAGAGCAGCCAGTACTCTTAACTGCTGAGCCATTTCTCCAGCCCCGTGTCCTCAATTTTTCAATAAATTGCAAGTTAAAGAACTTATATTTGTTCCATATTGTAATTAGTAGCTATTGTGTGACTTCAGTGAAGTTAGTAACTATTTCTGTGTCAAACTTTATATTTGCCAAATGAAGTGGTTGTGTAGCAAATGTTGTATAAAATCCCTGAGCTTTGTAATTAGGCCAGTTTAACATCATATTAAGATATTCATGACTTACAGAACCCAAAAGGACATATGTGTGGATAAATATCAATGCAAAATATTTCCTTATTTATAAATGAAAGAATCATGAATAGGCCACAATAAATGCACCCTACAACATCCTTCAGGACACCTTTGGCAGTTAGACTTAAGACGACACCAACAATCTCACCTGTTGGTACTTGGGGACTTTTCTAATCTCTGTGAATATGGAACCAGACAGAGTACTTTTCTCCTAACAAATAGTATGACAAATTGAGAAGATACCAGTTCTGAGATGAGGTTACCTTATACAATGAAGATCTACGTCTCCCTATCCCTACTTTTGTTCTTTCACCTCTCCCCTCTTCTCTCCCCTCATCCCTTTCTCTTCTGCTCTCTTTTCCCCTCTCTTAGTTTCCCCTCTCCTCTCTTTCTTCTCTTCAGTTCTCTCCTCTACCCTACGTTCTCTCCCACTTGTCCTCTCCTTTCTCCTCTGTTCTTTTTCCTCTC
>NW_008481185.1:0-1880 GCF_000622305.1 Nannospalax galili
CCTGTAAAAAAAAAAAAAAAAAAAAAAAAAAAAAAAAAAAAAGAATCCATCATGGAGGGGAGGCATGGCAGGAGGCAATCAGAGCAGAAAGCTGAGCGCTCACATCTTCAAGAAGCACAGAGGCCAAACTGGAAGTGGAAGTTGCTTTGAACCTGCTTCCTCTGGCATGACCATACCCCTTATAGGTTCCAATGACTCTTCCTAAACAGTGTTACAAACTGGGGACCAAGGGGAGCCTATGGGGGGACAAACCACCATACCCCCCATTAAGAGGCAAAACCAAGATCAAAACCCAGACTAATGAATGGGAGGCAAAGCTGGATGCTAAATAGGTGATTGAAATCACCAGGCTGGGCTGCTGGATGCGCACTGATGAGCTGATTCCTTCCCTTATCAGCAGATCAGTTGCTGGACCCCAGATCCACACCAGGCTGCAAGTAAGCAGGTTGGTTGATGGCTGAGGCAGAGGGTGAGCCTGGGATTAGGGCTCTCAAGGAGCCATATCTTGTTGAGCAGGTTTTCTTAAAGAATGACCTCTGTTTCTGAGGCAGTTACACTTCCTGTGACTTCTCACATCCTCCTTTGCTTAGAAAGCAGACTCTTTCTTCAAAGCTAAGCTTCCTCCTAGGCCCATGGGATTAGCAAAGACTTCAGATTAATGGAGTCCAAATTAATGTGATTTATCATCATGGCTTTCAAGACCTGTGGTCTACTTATCCAGCTATTTTTATTTTATTTTGTTTTCTGGTCTCAAATTTAAGGCACTTAGAGGAACAAAATAGGCCTTCTCGGTTGTGCCTGTAAGCATATGCAACATTCTACAGAGTTCTGCAAAGCACATAACAGTTCGGGGGAGGGGAGGGGGGCTGGTCACCATGTTGGTCCTGGGTGTGACATATCAACCTGAACAAAATTCAAGCATTTTGGTGCCTTCAGTAGACGACGCTTGGAAATCCCCCCAAAACTATGTGCTCCTCAGGCTTTGGAAGAGTGCTTCTGCTCACACTGCCTGCGACCCTATGTGCCAGTGGCAGGATTTCCATGTAACAAACACGAGTTGCTGACAGATCCCGAGCTCACCATCTCATCTCACTCCTGAAGGGTTAGTGGACACTGGTTGGCATTCCAACCTGGGTCATCCTCTAGTGTCCACAGTATCCATCAAGTGTACGGTCGTCTGAGGCCAGGGACAAGTCTGCTGAGGAATTATCTTCAGATTCACCTTTAACTATTTCTAGGCAAATCTGGCATCAGAAAGAGGTCTCTGCCTTCCTCTGCTCCATGGGAGCACCTGGTACCCTCCTCTCACCCCACTCTTCAGGCAAAGATGCCTTTCATGGTGCCATTTAGTTCTAAACGATTATGTAATTACATTTGTGAATGTAATCCTGCAGGGCATTATTCTAATCATAGCCTGCAATCCCTTTCGGCAGCATTCAGAAAAATAATTTGCACAGTGAAATGGGCCTCTTCTGGCTGCTACAGTGTCTGCAGCCTGGGCACACAGTCAGCTCTGTCTTCTGGAATCTGAAGCCCTCGATCCTTCTTAGGAAGGGCTCCAAGATGCAAGTCCCTGGAGCCAGGCCACAGGGAAGGTCCCCCGATGCTATAAAGTCCTTTGCGCCTCAAAACTTCACTTAGCAATTAACTGCTTATTTTGTGCTCAGTACAAGGAGTTTTTTAAATTTTAAATAAATTTAAAAATTTATGTCTTATGGCTATTTTGCCTGCATGTATGTAAGTGTACCACATACATGTAGTGCCCACGTAGGCCAGAAGATGGCATCAGATCCCCTGGAAGTAGAGTTACTGATGGTTGCTAACCACTTTGTAGATGCTAGGAACCAAACCCAGGTCCTCTGCAAGAGCAGTCAGTGCTC
>NW_008481186.1:0-3077 GCF_000622305.1 Nannospalax galili
ATTAGGTAAAATACCCATTTGTAACAGAAGGCATTCCCAGAAAAGTCATTCCCACAAGTGCTCAGATTCAAAATATGTGGTAAGCAACATATTGTTATTAGCAATTGTGTTATTGAAGTTCTTGAGTGACTTGCTTTATTTTTATTGTAAATTGACAGTCTATGTTTGAATGAATTTATGGAATATAAAGTGATGTTTTGATTTGTAAGAACAGTGTGGAATAACTAAATCTGGTGAGTGAGGACACCTGTATTTGCTTCATTTCCTGGTGCTGTAATAAGATATCCTGACATAAACAACTTAGGGAAGAAAGAGTTTATTTAACTAACAGTTATTTTAGGTTGTAGTCTATCATGGCAGGGAAGCCACATGGCAGGGGTTTGAGAGAATTGGTCACATGACATCTACAGTCAAGAGCAGAGTGCAATGGACTAATGTATGCATGCCTACACTCAGCTCATTTTCTCCACTCTTGTACAGTCCAGGATCCTCTGCACAGGGAATGGTGCCACCTACAGTGGGCAGGTCTTCCCACCTCAATTAACATAATCAAAATAGCCACGCCCCTGCCACGTGCTCACAGAGTCACCTGATCTACACAATCCCTTATGGAGAGAGCTTTCCCAGGTGATTTGAGATTGTGTCAAGTTGACAATTAAAACTGACTATAACACCTACCACTCCAAATACTTAACACCACAAGTGAGAATGTTAGACATCAGAATTAATGAAAGGCTGCCCTCCAATGTCATTCTTCTTCTTGTACTCTGATGGGCTCGCTTAGATGGAGCCAGCATAACTCTTGTGTAAGAGGTGTTGTCACGTATTTTGAGTGTTTCCATGGGGAAATGGTGGATCACATGCTGCAGTTTGCCAGAAAAAGCTACCCCTGTTGCACGATGAAGTGGATATGCACCCCAAGAAAGATATGGGGTATTCTAGGAAAATTAGTAGAAATGATCAGTCCATTCAGCAACATCACAGATCATAAGAAAAAAGTCAAATAAATATCAATTATGGATTCAAGTAATGAAGACTAGAAGGAAAAAGAGTCAAAGAAAGAGCTCACTCCCTGAAGACTCCCAAGCACTGAGCATTTTGGGAATTAACAGAAAAAGACATATAAAACTTGCTCAAAGAAAGTTGGGGCTGGGAATATCACTCAGTGGTATAATGCTTGCCCAGCATGTATAGGTCGAGTCTCCAGCACTATAGGGAAAAAATAGAGAGAGCTTGCCTGACAATCATAAGACTTTGGGTTCAATTCCTAGTGCCATGACTGGGGAGAACAATCACAAACTTCTAATAGGAAAAATAAAATAAAATAAAATAAACGGAGCTCTTGGCCAGCACGATTTAACATGGTAAAGTGTGTATTTGATCTGAGATACAAATGCTCATCCCATCTTGGGCCAAAATAGGAGGGAGGTAGGGTGGCCAAACTCCAACAGGCCTGAAAAACCACATCACACAGAGAATTGAACAGGTTGAACACGGATGTTGGAGTACTGGGGGCATTTCCACTGCGAAGAATGTGGTTTAGTGGCAGGGTTGAAGAGCTATGGTATAGGAGGAGGATTAGACTTCCTCTGTGGGGTGATATGAGTGACAATTACAGGAAGAGAGCTTTTTTGTTGTTCAAACAATGTGGCAACTTTGTGGAGTCTGCAGTGCCCAGCTATTGGACACGACATAGCATGTCTATAACCGCAGAAGTAGAGAAGAGGACAGCGATGATAACAGGAGACTCCCTGAACACTGTGACCACTACCCCAGGCTGAACCTAGCACTGACCTTCCTGAGAGGCAGCAAAACAGGTGCAGTCAGCAGTGACCCAGGTCTTCTTCCAGTGAGAAAGTCACAGGAAAGCTGCTAACGTCAAAGGATGACAGCTCCAAACATCCTGTGGAGAGAAGGGTTGGTCAATGAGGGTGGTTTCCTTTGGGAAGAAATGGGAAACAGGGGTCTCTGACAGGACAAAGTGGCTTATGACATGAAAACAGGGGTTTCTGACAAAAAAGACAAAAAAAGAGATTTCTGAAGAGAGAAGTGATGTTTTTTTTTTTCTGGGCAGTGATTTCAAAAGAATTCAGAACAATGCATAAGAGGATAGTGATTTCTGACAGGAGAATTTTGACAGGAATGAGGGTTTCTGCTATGATGGACAAAAGGCAGTGGTGTAGAACAAACTGGAAAACAAGGATTAGGATTCCAGTGGGAAACAGGTTCTTGAATGTGGGGGGAAGCTTGTCGGCAATAAGATGCACAGAGTGTTCAGAGAGGCTCTCACTGAGCACCATCCATGTCTGGTAAATCATTTGCTGGAGGACTGAGTGGGTTAGTGCATATCTTTGCAACAGATGCCAACGAAGACTGGAAGAGGAAGGGGGAGGGGGAAATCTGGTCCTTCCTCAAGCCCAGACATAAGAATGCTTTGCTTTCATTCAGGAAATTCTAATGCAGGCATCGGCCCTCTTAATTCATGACATGTTCTTAACAAGGGCAACAAGGAGTAAAGTGATGTCTCTAAAGCTGTAGCCCTGAAATTGTCCAGCAACCAGGTCTGAGCATACTTAGAGACAAATTAGCTGGTAGAGAGGATAACGAACTAGTGGTGATGTTGATACTGCTCCAGCAGAAACAGCAGGCTAGCCAAATTCTAATCTACCGAACAGTGATCTTTGCCTCAGACTCTGCCGTGCCATGCACCTGAGGATGCACGGCTCGCAGGCTCCTTTTCGTGCAGGTGGTGAGGCTGACAGTGAGCAAGAGCCCAGCAGTGTGCCACTGATCAGGACACGCCTGAGAGCACCGGAGCACTCTGCAGGCTGAGCTCTCATCCACCCACTCCCAGGCACCACGTCCACCACGTGAGTGGATTCTTGAGCGCCCTGGGCGCTGGTAGAATGTTAATTGTGCATATCCCCAGAACAGCTGCAGCGTCCTGAGCCAGGAGCTGCATGCTTGCACTCTCCGCCAGACGCGAGGCCGGCACAGCTCTTCAGGCACCCTGCAGACTCGCACACAGACACCTGCAGAGAGCTCCCCCATACACTGCCAGACCACCTTCTGCTCTC
>NW_008481187.1:0-3078 GCF_000622305.1 Nannospalax galili
AGTTCTAATATCTATAAACCCATCACTCTAAGGTTTAAGTACTTTCATGAAGGGCGTTACCTGTACACTGACCACAATGACCAAAGATGTGGCCATGGTAACTGCAAATGACTGGTAGTCAGCAATGTGTTGCCCATCTTCTCCAGCCATGTTGTAAAAGGCTCCATAGGGAATGAAGAAAAGAGCTAATGAAGTGTAGATTCCATGAGCCACACAGATGAAAAATTTGCGCTTGTTAAAAAGGAGATTCAGCTGCCCAGGTTCGTAGAGCTGAGGACACTCCATGCTGTTCTGGTCATTCACATCCTGTCAACAGAGTGCAATTTCAGGGGAGGAAGGTAGAGGAAGAGTCAGAGAGGCCCTGGATCCCCTATCCCCAGAAATAGAAAATGTCTTTGTAAGCATGCCCTATTACACACTGGGCCAGAATAAGCTATCATCTTGTTTTCATTCCCACAATAACCCAGCAGACTATAGAAATGATCTCTTGATTGCAGAGAAGGAAATTCAGTCCCTGGGAGAGATTCATGAGAGGTCACATCAATCTTAAATAGCAGAACCAGGATTTGATTTAACTTGAAAGCACATATTTGAATTCAAATCAAAATTTATTCTCTATATCCCCTGGCGGTTGACTCCTTGGAAGGACTCACACTCCAGAACTCTAGCACATTCTGTATAGCCATGGAGTGACAGTGGGTTCAGAGATGATTCTGAGTCAGAATTGGCAATATGGGAGTGAGGCGAGCAGGACGAACAAGAAAGGGGAGATCCCATGTGCTATTTTGGGTAGGAAGGGGCTGAGACTAGACCCTTGGTTCTGAGCGCTCTACCCAATGAAAAAACTAAAGCGGTGTTTCTCCAATTTAATGTACGTATGAATCATCTATGAACCAGATACTGCATTTCTATCGAGCTCCAAAGTAGTGCTGATAACCACACTGTGGACACCAAAACCCAATGTCAAGAACCAAAAGGGTGGTAAGCACAGACCACTGGCAAAAACAGAAGACCATAGATGGAGGGGTGGCAGTCACAGGTGGTGAATGCTGGGAGAAGTCTGGGTCCCCTTCCTACTTGTGGGATGGTCCAGACCTCACCGAACAGGGTCCCACACATCCAGACACACTCACTTTAAGAAATCCTGCTTGGAGAAGTTGTTGGATGTGAGTACATCTTCTCCCGGTCTGGTGACTGGTGGGACTGGGTGCACAGGCTTTTCAAACCATGTGGTGCTGAGCTTAAGCCCTGGTAACAGGCTTAGCAAGTGTGTAGCATTATTCTTTATCCCACCTGAGCCTCAATTTCCAGCACCACCATCACGATTAGAAGATGGATTGATTCAGCAGAGTTCTTAAGTAGTAAATAACCAATGCCACACAAAATATTAATAGAATACTGACACTAATTAATAACAACAATGGTAATAATGCAGCAGCCCAAAGTCAAGTGAGCTGGTTAGTCTCCGATCTGCCACTCGTTGGCTGCGTGGTGGGACAGTGTCTGGGAACTCCAGAACCGGCCTTCCTCCTCACAAAATGAGTGAATTCTACACAGAAGATCCCGGAGACCCTCGAGCACAGCATTCCATGGTTCTCTGACCAGCTTAAGGGCCCAAACAGACAACAAAAGAAAGGAGAGGGGCACACTCAACTTAATGCAGTATGGAGCCTTATTGTGTGTTTTTTAAAATTGCACAATCACTGGTTGTTTTTTCTCCCAGAACTGCTTTATTTTTACTATTTGATTCCACACTGTGGGCGGCTACAAAGCACTAAGAAAAGAAACACTTGTAAACACCAGCACTTGGAAGCAAATACGCTCAACCCTTTACATCTAAGGTCTTTTGAAGTTCATTACTTTTTGCAGACGCCCTTTTCACATATGAACATGAGACTCAGAACAAACTACAAAGCCCACAGAATGGAAGGGAGTGAGCTCATAATGTGAAGATTTATATTTTGCAATAGACAGCTTTGGGCCAGAAAATGAGGCCTGGTAAACAGGTCTAATAACAGACTGCAGAAAATCTGGTCTTAAAAATACTTCAAAAAAATCTTTTTAGCATAATACACTTTAATTGTGCCATGGAAACTCTCCTGGCTAGGCTTCCACTTCCCCACAGGCAGACAGACTTTCTCTCCTGCCAGGAAGGACCTTCCAAGGCTCTGAGTGGGACATGGAGTACCATTTTTGTAAGTGACCCCCACTTCTCCTTGCCCAAACATAAACACTCGATGAAAGTTTGTGCTTTTCTCTTCATGACTGAGGAGCTGATGGGCCACTCATTGTCATAAAGTTCTGTTCTGCTCTGTGTTGGCCAAGAAGGCTTCAACTATAGGTACTGATTTCTTAATCCATCAACCTTGTGCCTTCATTTTTTTCCCTAGCCCTGCATCATTTTCTTCAAACCTGAGAGGCTAACATAGAACTAGTTCTGAGGAATTTTAATGTTAGAAACCAGAGCAGCAGGTTTAGGACCTGACATGGGTTACCCTTCAAAATGAGCTTTATCTGGACCGCAGAGGGAGGTGGGAGTGACTGAGCCTTGAAGTCAGAGGGCAATAGGAAAAACTTGCCATATCTAACACGACAAAGAGCCTAAAGGAAAACCCTTCAAATCCCCTGAAGAAAGGGAATGTCTGGCTTCTGTAGACTTCTAGAGGGGTGCAATTTCTACATTATGTGATTTAGGGGGTTCATGATTCAAAGTTGTCTTTGTGTTGGGCGGCAGAAGGGGAAGGCTGGGCTTATTTGTTCTGCCAAACCTCTGCACTCTAACAATCCCACCAGGAGCCTATCAACACTGACAGACTGTAGGAGGGTGTGACTTGAGTTCTGAGAGACAGAGAGACAGAGAGAGACAGAGAGAGCTAGAGGGCCAGTGATCTAATATTTAATGGGTACTATATGAAAAAAGGACAATGTGAAAATATGTTTATGGGAGGTAAAAGACCTGCACAATGAAAACTTTAAAGAGTGAAGAAAGAAACTGAAGAATGCACTAGATGACGGAGAGACCGCTCATGCTTATGGATTGGTAGGATTAATACTGTGAAAATGGCCATCCTACCAAAA
>NW_008481188.1:0-3082 GCF_000622305.1 Nannospalax galili
AGTGTGGATATCAACAGCACACTTATTATTAGGAGTAAATAAAGTTTTTGTCAAATACATTTGTTAATCTTATTCATCTACCATACAGGACAAAGTTATACTGAGGTCATAGTTCATTAGTACCACATTAGGTTAATTTTTGCTTATCAAAGGGTCACTTGAGCATAAGCATTGCAAAACTGTGACAGTCCATCTTCTGGTCCACATGGCTCCTAAGTGGTTAATGGATAGGTCACCTATACAGCACAAGTACAGTGGACAAAAGGATGAATCATGTCCTAGGATGGAGGGAGATTTTATTTTGTTAGGCACAGCCATGTCCAATTTAAAGCTTAGGAATGATGCATTTCTAGGTTTTCCTATTTAATAGTTTTTAGACCATGGTTGACTATAGATAACTGATGAGGAAAAATTAACCTAATGTGGAACTAATGAACTATGACCTCAGTATAACTTTTTTTTGTGTGGTAGATGAGTAAGTACTAACACATGGATTTGATAAAAACTTTATGTATTCCTAATAATAAGCCTAAAATTGTGGATAAGTTTAACTATTGTTGTGATATTTAATCTGCATTGTCATTACTGGATTTAGATTCACCATGCAAAAATACCTCTGGGTATCTATGAGGGGGTTTCTAGAAATGTGCAACTCAGGTGGGAACACCCACTGTAATGGGCCTGGCAGAATGAAGATATCCTGAAGAGATATTTGTGTCTCTCACTGACTATCAGACAACTGAAGCAATGGACCCCAAGGAAATGGAAATTTCCTTCCCCAGGAATCTCATGTTGGGAGAAGGCTACAGCCATAGGGGGAACTTGTTTCCCCCTCTTAAACAGTTACAACAACTTGTCAGACCACCTGCAGGATGAGACTAGAGCTGAGACAATGATAGGTCAGTGGAGAGCAGGACCACATCTTGACCAGAACTGCTTAGAGGTGCATATCCCTGACCTTCCATTTAAACTTTAATCTTACTTCAGGACCTGGAAGGTGGACTTAAAGGGGTCTATGGACCTCTTTATTCCTCTTCCCAATGTGACCACATTCAATAAATCTCTTTTCTGCGTTTTACTGTTAATTTGGTTCTTTTAATTTTCTTCTTGGGGATGGGTAGGTGAACTTGACTTCTTAAGTACAGACTAATCCCAAGTTCAGTAACACCACCCTGAATGTGGATGGCACCATCCATGGGCTGGGGTCCTGGACAGGATGAAAAAGAGAAAGTGAGCTGAGCACCAGCATTCATGCCTCTGCTTCCTGACAGTGGGTGAAAAGTCACCAGCTGCTCATGCTCCTGCTGCCATGCCTTCCCACCATGGTAGACTGAATCTCATTAAACTGTGAACCACAATGAACCCCTCCTCCTTCAGCTGCTTCTTGTCAGATATTTGGTCACAGCAGTAAGAAAAGTAACTAATACAGCTGTGAACAAGAATCCCCGAAAGAAGCATGTCTGCAAAGGCTGATTGACTGACTAGAACTTCAATGATATGGAGAGATTAGAATGTTGCTAGTCCAGAGCTATATATCTTTTATTAAGGGGTCATCTTTAGACCCCTTAAGAGCCATTTATTGCCTTCTATGTTAAGAAGGTGTTAAGGTGACTTAACACCTTTGCAGTGTATGAATAAATCCCTAGTTTCCACCAATCAAAGGGCTAAGAATGATGTCAGATAGCATCAAGGGTCTATAGCAGGATTTTTCTTGCTTTGTTGTAACCTGCCTGCCTGATGCAGCCACCAATGTATCTGAAAAGTGTATTATTTTATGAACTTCTTTGTTCTGTTATTATAAAAAGCTCATGAAATTGCCACCTTATTGGAACATGGTATTTGGGGAGACCTAAGTCTGGGTGCTTAGGCTATGGTCACTCGTATTTTGCTCCAGAAAAAAACATTTCTTTTTATTTCTTTGCAGTGAGAGCCTTTTTCTTGTTAAACAGAGCTGTATTTAAAAAAAATATTTTTGTCCTATTATATCTTGTCCTATTATTGTTCCATATACATATTTATAAATATGTGTATATAAATAATGCATGGAGTCCTTTAGTGGTCCTTGTATATCCATGTGTTTAGGGCTGCCCACTTGGGTTTAGATAGCCTCTCAAGGCCCTAGTTCCTGGAGAAAACTGGTCCTCCATCCCTCAGCATCCATTGGTTGCCTGTAACTATTCATCCAGAGGTGGGCCCAGTGAAAATTCCCCCATCTACATTAGCATGTCTACTGGTTTTGTCATGATGCAGATCTTGTTAGACTGCCATACTGCGGAGATTTCATGTAGCTGCCCTGTCGTGTCTAGAATGCATTAACTAGCAGCAGGCGTCTTGTTCCTCTGGCTCTTACAATCTTTCTGTCCCACCCCTTCTTCCTCTGTGTTCCCTGAGCCTTAGGGACACAGCTGTGTTTTGATGAAGATTTACTTTACAGAATCTTCTGGATCATTTTGAATATTATTTCTGTCTTCAAGGACAGTAGCAACCCTATTTCTTTCCTTTATCTTCAAGTGCCATCAACACTGCTTCCACGTCTTTCCGATCATGAGAGTAATGAAAAGAACCAAGCTAAAACAGAGAGTCCCAGGTCTTATCACCCAGTTAATTTAACATGTTCATCAGCTAGGAAGGTGTCCAGCCAGTGTAAAGGCCATCTCAGTCACTCATGTGAACACCCCACAGCTTTTATATTTTAGAATGCTTTATAAAGCTATTTTTATATAAGGCCATCCATAATTGTACATGTGTGTAGCTGTTTTACACCTGTCTTTAGAGTAGTCCCCATTTTGCTTGGTGCTCTGCTCATCTCTATGACTTGCTAGTAGAGTTGCCAGGGCCAGAGCCTAGACCCTGGCAGCCCTAACAATCCAGGCTTAGCCTCCCAACCTCAATAAGCCAATTAAAGAAAGAATAGTAAAATACAGGAAGAGAAGATTTATTCAATGCAGCCTCACTGGGAAGAAGAAATAGAGGTCCAATGATCTCCCAAGTCTGTCTTCAGGGTCCTGACCAAGGTTTAGGTTTAAATAGAGAGTGAGAGCTGTGCACAAATAAGCAGTCCTGGTCCAGATGTGGTCCTGCC
>NW_008481189.1:0-3082 GCF_000622305.1 Nannospalax galili
AAAAAAAAATCTCAAAATTCATAGGCAAACACAAAAGCAGAGGATAGGCAAAACAATTTTAAAAAGCAAAACCACTGCTGGGGGTGGGCAATCACTATTCCTGATCTGAAGTTATGGTGCAGAGCTATTGTAATAAAAGCAGCATGGTTCTGCATTAAAACAGACACGTTGATCAATGGACTAGAATTGGGAACTTAGATAAGTTTACACTCCTACAGTCATCGGATTTTTGACAAACAGGCAAGATTGTGCAGTGGAGGTATTTTGTTTGTGGGTTGTTTTGTCACTTGATTTTGTTGGAGATGACATTTCTTCTTAATGTCAAAGAGAATGCTGAAAATCGTCGGCATGAAAACAATGGACGCTCACAGCTGTTTTGCTTACTGAAGGAAGTCCAACGCAGGTTTATATTGTTTGAGTCTGTTCATTGTATATTCTGGAAATGAAAAAAAGCTATAGAGATGTCCAACAGTGGTTGACAGAGACTTGGGTTTGGGAATGGTTGTGGCTACAGAATTCTGAGGGACTGGACAACAGTGACGGTTAATCTTGTTTGACAACTTGACACACCTGGGAAGAAGAAGCCTCGTTTGAAAAATTGCCTCCACCACAGGGGCCTGAAGCTGACTGTGGAGCATTTTCTTGACTGCTAATTGACTTGGGAGAGCCCAGCATCATTTCCAGGCAGGTGAGCCTGGAATCTATAAGAATGGTAGTTGAGGGGCTGGAGATATATCTCAGTGATTAAGAGCACTGGCTGTTCTTGCAGAGAACCCAGATTTGTATCCCAGCACCCACAGAGCAGTTAACAGTGGTCAGTAACTCCAGTTCCAGGGTATCTGAGGTCCTCTTCTCACATCTACAGGCATTGCACAACAAGGGTACACTTACATGCAGGTAAAATAAAAATAAAAATAAAAGTATAAAAGAATGGTTGCTGAACATGAATCAGAGAGCAAGCCAGTAAACAGCATTCCTCCATGGTGGCCTTTGCTTCAAGCTCCTGCCCTGACTTCCCTATACAATGGGCCTGTAAGATGAAATAAACTCTTTACTCCCCAAGTTGCTTTTGGTAATGGTGTTTATCACAGCAACAGTAAAGCAAACTAGAGCATTTGTATAATGAAATTGTTCTTAATTCTAGTTTTGTCACTATTGCACAAATCTATCCATCCACACATTAAAATGCAGAGACCTGGACAGCAAAACAAAAATGTCAGATTTATTGTATAGATTTTTAAATGTCGCCAGCTTATTAGTCACTCTCTCACATACATGTAACTAATTTAGATATAGAAGGTAAGTACCTCTTACTTAGATATTGAAAGTAGGTGTCATCTCGTCACCAGACACAACAGAACTCAGCTATAGCACGGAGTTAAAGCATTTCCTAAACTCATCACACTACATCACAAGTACTGGGGACTTTAGAGCTTTGTTCCAGTGAAGACGCTGCATCTGCAATAGGAATTGCAGTTGGAATCTCCAGCTGACAGAATTTGAGTTAATACACATTCTTAAGACACTTTGCCTTCCTATTCAAGTCAGTATGAAAGCTAAAGGGAGATGGAAGGAAAGAATCTGCGTGTACCATTTAGGGATTGTGTTGATACACACCTCTGTAAGCACCCTATGCATATGACATTGTTTTCACCTCTGTTATTCTTGGTTGGAGAGAATGTGCTGAGAGATCCCTCCTTTCTTCTTCCTGTATTGCTAAGACCCATGCAATCAATGATGAAGCCAGTGTGTAGATTTGAATAGACCTAAGTCTCAGGTGGGTTTACAATTGTGTTGATACATACGCAGTGTCATATTGTATCATCTTCTAGCAAGCACAGTTCTTATTCACATATGCAGACTTATGTATAGCTATATGATAAATGCATATCCTTGTGTGTTCTGGGCATGCTGGGGTCTTATTCTAGCTTTAGGTCTGGAGGCAGCAGTGACTGGTAAACTCATCTTGGAAGATACAAGCTCTTGGAAATGAGCAGGTGCAGATGGAAGTCCTTGAAGCAAAAAGAAGCACAGTTTTCTAAGAAGCAGGGGCTAGGTCTGCTCATGAGGGAGGTTTGGAACAACTTGTGATAAATCTGCAGTTTTGTCATAGCCCACCCTAAAGATTTTGCATAATTATACATTACATCTGATTTCTTTAGAGCTGTAAGAAGTATAATAAATGATTTTTAGAGCACTCATTGAAAGTCCCAGTTTCCCTGACTGTGATGCATACTCTGAATGTGTCCTTTTTGTGTGTTAGTTCTCAGTTATCTTCTCAAGTCACAGTTTTATGGTCACTATTGTGTGCCAATGTAGTTCCCACACGGCAATAAAACCTTATCTCTCATAAATATTGTACACCAGCCAGCAACACATAATTACTAGAAATTGATATCCTACCAATGATTCTGAATGCAAGGTTCTATTTTCCACCAGAATGAAAATCACTAATATAGATTAAACAGTTTGTAGCCTAGTGTCAGAATCCCATTTTCAAGATCCCATTTCCATTTCTTGGTACCATTCCTGCTGCTGGACAGACTGGGATAACGGAGACGAGGAAAGAGAAAGTGGGGAACATTTGAAACCCAAGAGCTACTCAAGGTTTTCATGCCAAAAATGTAAATGAAGAGCCGTGTAATGGTAATTATCAGAAAAGTAGAACTGCACAGGGCAAGTAAAATGATTTTCCAATTCCAGAAACTGAAGCAGACCAGCATAGCAAGAGTGAAATATTAAATTTATGTGGAGGCACTTATGAAATAATGAACAAAATTCAATATTGAGATTTAACCTATTTCAAAACTGGTTTCTGAATAACTCAACAAGGTATATTCACAAAGATAAAAGAATGAATGAATAAAATTTACATGAAAATGAGATTATATAACAGTAATTAAAATTATAACACTACATAGGAACAAATTTGCATTAATAATTTTAAAATCTGGATGATTGGTATCAATGTTGGAGAAAAGAAATTAATTACATATTTGGAATAAGTAGAAATAGACAATTTAATAGACACCTTGAACTGTTAAATTTAAGTTTAAGATGACTAATTTAAATAAATTTACAA
>NW_008481190.1:0-2947 GCF_000622305.1 Nannospalax galili
TCTCTCTCTCTCTCTCTCTCTCTCTCTCTCTCTCTCTCTCTGTTATATTCAAAGATTTCTCTTATAGTTTAAGACAGTCTGTCTGAGCTATAGTTTAATATTATTGTTATAACTGTTGCTTGCTGCAAAATTTCTTCACAATATTATCAGGATCAGCTATACAATTCTCAGAGTTCAATGACATTAAAATTCAGGAAAAATTTTACAAAAGCTTTAAAATTCCAAGAGGGCAACTTCAACAGCATTAAGCCAAGAATAGGTCCTTCAATGCATGGGGCCTTTGGTGACAGCTTACTCTGACATTGCCTCTGAATGCAGTCATGAATTAAAAAAAAAACTCACTTTAACTTTCACTTGGTATTAATAGGTCTATGTACCATATAGATATGGCTGAATATTTGATTTTATTTGAAATATGTAATTTCATATACTATATCTGATGTTGAATATACAATGATTTAAGTTCCAGAAATAAAATAAAAAAGTAGCTTGCGTGTAATTTTCATGTTGCCATGAAAACAAATCAAACCTGAAAGGTAAGATACCTGTTAATTCAATTGTAAGGATAGTTCAACATGTGATTAATCCAATTTTCTGTTATTAGGCCTTATTGTTTGTTAAGAGAGGCATCCAATGTAAAGCTGCTGCTATTTCACTGCTTGAAGAAGCTTCAGAAAATCACATCTTCAATCACAACTGACTACATCTCATCATGAATATCAATGATTTGAGAAACACTTCTGTCATTAGGAGGCACTCATGCTTGCTCAGTCATTGTGATGACTGAATCTAGGCATGCACATTTCAGGCTATCTAAAACCAAAGATGAGTTCATAATTAATGACTGCAAAACCATGTCCAAGGGAGAAGAGTCATTGCCCTTTGATTTTACAATCTCATATTTATCTTTCAAAAATCATCATTGCATTTAGACTTAATAGAACGTTCCATATTCCAGTTGAAAGCCTAAACATCACAGACCATACTTTAAGCAAAATAAAATTTGAATGTAATCTCTGGAGGACAGATTACAACTCGCACATATGACTGTGGTTCGTTACTTCTATTTAACCTTCTATGGTGAACATCTTTCCAAACTGACATCAGGAGTTACATGGATTCCTGTGCGTTTTTCACTTATCACTCAATGTTATTATGCACTTCAGTGCTAATACTTGTTATTAATAAGGTGTATTATTTGGCATATCCTCCCAGGCATCTTGCTTGCCTTTGTTATTTCACTAAAATAAGTTATATAGTTAGAAGTATGGTCAAAAAGTGGTCCTTTTTCAAACTGTTTCCAATAAAATGTATACAAATATCTTTCTATGCATTGCAAACCTCTCTAATTCACCTTATTATGCTAAAATCAATTCTAAGCATATGTTCAAATCAATTTTTTAATTAGACAAATATGGCCAACCTAGTAGGAAACAGTGAAATATGTGTGTGACTAAGAACAAAAATATCATGGAAAAAATCAAGGTGAATATTAAAATTAGAATTAAATCCTTTAAATTAAAATTCATTGATGCAAATAAAATCCACACAAAGATGAGTTTTTGTAAAAATGTTTACAGAAAGAATATCAACTTATCCAGCATTTTAATAAAAATATCTTCTTCCAAAGAGGTAAGAGCTAAGTATGACAACCAACAAATAGGGAATCAAGGATGTGTGCATCAATAGACAGTAATGTCAAGAGAAAGAGTACTACATAATAATTATTTGGAAAGAGTTATTTTCACTAATAATTTTAAAATCAAAATAAAAACAAACTTTATATAAAACTGGTGCTTATAAATGTTAATGGTGAGGGTTGTGTGCAGATATGAAATTTATGAAAATCACCATGAATGACTATACTCTTCAGCCATAGATAAGAACAAAGGTCATTTGTGGAGATCACCACATAAATGAATTTTCAGTCTCATTTGCCATTCCTACATTTTACACAGGTTCATAAACATCTGTAGACACGACATGAAAACACAAGGAAAACTGTTGATGACGTGAACTGCTCAGTGGGAGGAAGGGAAAGTGGAGTGCGTGGAATGTGTGAAGCTCAAAGGACATTATACACTTGTAAGAAAATGTACCTACGTAACTCTGCTCCATGTACAATGAATATACACTGACGAAAATTTAATGTATACACTATATGGATACAAGCACATGTGTGTGAATAATATGAACTTTCCTCTCAAAATTATTAGCAAATAATAGGAAAGGTAGAAATATATGTTATTATGAGAGCTGTTATGATAGAAGGTTGATTGAAATGCCACAAATGAAAATGCCTAGTTCTGCTCATGAGAGGTCAGGAAAATTCACAGGGCTTATGCATTCATCCAGCTAATCATGTATTTTGAATGTTTTCTTTTATGAGGAATACTTTCTATTTTCTGGACAGAAAATCTACAGCATTATTAAACAAAGTTATTTCTTTAATCTGGATGTTTCATAGAGAAGTCTGAATGAGTGTAAATTCAAGCAACTAAAACAAGAACGCACAGATGCAGAGAGATAACGACAGAAATATACAAGGAGCAAGAACTTGCAAATTTGGATGAACACGTGTATCCTGTGTTCCAAAAGCTAGAATTCCCTTTGTTGTGAGACTTTTCCTGAGGAATCTATTTCCATTTACTCCAAATAGAAAGGGGAGCAAGACCAAAGAAATGATTCTGTCCAAATCCAGCTCAGTGAAGCAATGTATTTATTGGAATAACAAGGACGCTTGGGTAACTGAGGCATGTGTATCAGTAAAAAACCCACCCCAGCTAGAGCCAGGACTCATGAACTCTGTATGACTGGGTCCCCTGCACGACTCAAGGCAGAAGAATCTCCTCCCCACAGCAAATGTTGGCTGGGTATATAACCTTGGTGTGTGGGGGGTGATTTACTTGACTTTTCTGCTTCCTGAGATCCCTGAGTCTTTTAAGTT
>NW_008481191.1:0-2974 GCF_000622305.1 Nannospalax galili
ATCCACTAGGGCCCATGTGTTTTGTATATTAGTGGGGGACCAATAAATCCTGAATTCGACATGTGGCTTCTCGTCACCCAGTATGGCCCTTACCTGTGAGCAACCTTGGCCACCCCTTCAAGGAAGTGGCTTGGGGGGAGTCCCATCCGATGAGGCTGCCTTCCTCTGGAGCAGGGGTGCAGTTGGAGTCACCTGAACCTCCTGGTCTCCAGTTTCTCTTACTCCTATGGTGAATTGCTGGTTTGGTCTTAAAGCACTCCATAGGCTCACCAGCAAAACATTTGGTTGCCCATCAATTTCGTCCCTAACAACTCCTGCTCTGTCCACATCCATCCACATCTATGATGGGGAGACAGGGAGGTTCCCTTTATCTGAGTTCCTGTCCTTTTCCCTTGTGTCTACTTGCTTTAGTAACTTTTGAACCTTGTTTACATGTTGGTCTAAATCATTTAAAACCCTAAGGCCTCTCCTGCCTCATACAGGGCATGCCTGACCATGGAGATTGGCACTGCTACCAAAGCTTCATACCAGTCTAGTGGACCTTGCTGAATCAGTTTCTTTCTTAAGTCTCTTGTAAAAAGAGTCCTGTGTGGGCCTGTGAACCGGGCATCAAATATAGCTTCCCTCATATCCACTTCCCTCAACAGGGCCTGTCCTTTCTGTATGGTCTTCCAGTCTCTGGTATTCATGGGACTCTCAGATGGGGATAACTGTGTGTCCCTAATCCATCATGGACTGATTTCCATCATATTGCCTTAAATTGTGATGTCTGTCTCAAAAAGGAATGAGTGGTTATGTTCCTTAATGTCTTTGCCTCTTTAGAACTTAAAATGATTCCATCTGCCCCTTGTCTCATAGCCGCACAAGCCAGGTGGCTAAGGGCTCTTTTATTGCTTGTTTGAATTTCTTTCCTAGTTCTAACAGTTCTGGTGCTGAGTATAATCTGGTTACCATGGTCTCCTGCACCGGGCTATTGTTGAGACCTCAATCAACATGCTGTACCATGAATTTTCCCTTTCTTTGAATTAAAGGTCGGACTGGAGGGGCATCTCCCATGCCCAGTCTCTCTAGGTCACTTCCTTCATCACTACTTGACTCTTCCCAGAGGTTCCAAGTTTTAGGGTCCCAGGATGAGCCTTGTATTATTAATTCTATCCAGGCTTTTTTTTTCCCTCCCTTTTGATCTCCTAGATGTAAAAAATGGCATGCCAACACCTCCATGTCCTTTTCTTTCTTATCTAATTTACCATCAAGATCAGAAGCCAGTACAGATGAGGCCAGCCTCATATCCTTCTTTCGGTCTAATTCCTTTCTAACACTTTCAGTCCCACCCCAACCCCCACCCCAGGCTAAGGCCTCCACTTAGGACAGATTTCTTATTACTGATAGCAGTGGCCAAGTGGCCTCTGCAACTGCTTGTTGACACATTTCTGTCCCTGGTGTGCTACTCCTAGAGTTTCAAAATCTGTTCTAAACCTTCTGCTGTTTTCAAGCCTTCTCCATACTCATGTGGTGGTCCCTATTGGTCAAGCAGGAATGCCACACCATACCATCTACAAAGTGGCTGCCACCTGGGATTAGTCCCTTTGACCTCATCTGCTGAAGTGGCCTCACCCTAGTTATATATCTCACTGTCCAGTGCATTAAGCATGCCTCGGCCCATACTCTCCCGTCACCCCACATTACTTAGGTTGTTGGTCTGTTTCCCCATATCAGGGATATCATTACTCTTCAGAAACTCATCCTCAGTTTTGTCCTATCTTGCCAGCTATACCAATTGTAAAGTCAAATTCACTGCTGGAAGGCACACGTGGTGTCTGTTTCCCTCCTCCCACTGTCCTTATGACAACCTGAGGCAAGAATTCTCCAAAACCGCCATTTGGAAAATCTTAGAGTTTATTGGACTTGCTAAGTGAGCTTTGGGTGCTGGTTTACTTATAGAAGGGTAGCGCTCCCCCTCTCCATTCACAGCTGTACTGGAAAGTCCACACTCAAACAAAAATCCTGTGGCTTCCTGACAGCCACACAAAATGGCCGATATATCCTTTGCTCCTCCCCCTATGCAGCTAAGGTCAACTGATTGTGTGGGAGAGTTAATGGGCTCTCCCCTGCTTGATTCCTTCTGCAAAGTGTGGGAAGGAGGTAGGACTATAGCTTGCCATCATTGTGGTTGGAGGAACTTCCAGGTTACAAGCCCTACAGCAGCATGATATATAGAAAGGTGTAATGACCTGGTGAAAAGAAAATTACAGTTATTAACTACAATATCCAACTTTTCCAACTATAACTGCTTCAGAAATAGTGATTTCTAACGTGGAGAGAATTCAGAATTTAAAGAAGCTCATACTCCTATTTAAATGCCCAATTTGCAAATACAGAAAGAAGCGAAACAGAAAAGCCTAACATACTCTCTTATAAGGTTCACAACAAAACTAATGGTAAAAACATATTCCCACAGGAAACCTTGGCACCAGGAGGTGAAAATATCTACTGGACTTCAGAACACAGGAATACTACAGCTACAAAAAGTCAACAATCTCAGCCTCAATAACTAGGGGCAAAAATGATCTAATTGTCTTGGCTATACTGACATTCACAGTCTTTGTAACTATTGCATTCAGTAAGGCAGGGGTATGTCAAAATCTTTAGGAAGCCAATAGAAAGGCTAATACCAACAATCTTCTATGCAACTGCAACTTCTGTTTGTGTTTGGGATATAATATCCATTTTCAGACAAGTGTGATTGAACTGCTAACACCTAAGCCTCTAAGCCTCTTGTACACTTTCATAACCACTATTCATTTTCTAATTCTGTATGCCACCAAAACTGCCTGTCTAGTTCCCATTTTGCCCACACAGACAGTGATATGGCCATCCACTGGGAGTCCACCTCTATCTCCTATTAGAACAAACAGCAACAGTATTTATAGATAGATAGATATAGATAGATAGATAGATAGATAGATAGATAGAT
>NW_008481192.1:0-3076 GCF_000622305.1 Nannospalax galili
GGAACCTTAGAAGCAGACAGTAACTGCCTCAGGTCTGTCAAATAGATGCACCAAATTCATTTTCTTAAGCCATACATTTCTCATTAAAGATAACAAAGGGAATGTGTGTGCTTGATGTGTTTGAGTTCCTCCATTCAGTCCCCTTACTACCCACCCTAAATGGTCATAAAGGGACAAGAAAGGGAAGAAAAATAAAACTATTTACCAATATGTTATACATGCATTTATATCAAAATGAGGAGGAAATACTTCTGTAATTCTATTATAGATGTTATTCATAACTGCTACTTTTGCTGTTCCCTTTACCTTCCTTCAACAAGCACCTTAGCTAGTTATAATTCTTAATCTTCCTTGTTCCTGAAGGACCTGGGCTATTAGTAGTCCTGATTGAATTGAGCTGTAGTTTTCTATTGACTTTGATTACATGCACAATGATACTAAGATACCCTGAGGGGATCTCTATATACCAGGCATACTCTTCCTTTCTCCCCAATGTAGCATAGCAGACCACTTTCCCCTTTAGTCAAGATAAAATACTCCAGCTGGCGTAACTCCTCTCTTGCATTTTGATTCAGAAACACAGTGTTCAAACTGGGTAGGTGGCAATATGAACTTCCATTTCTGTGGAATTATCTTATTTCCTGGTATAAGCATTTCTTCCTTTGGAACTAAGATCTCTAGGCCAACAGAGCATATATGCTCACAATGACAAGAGGCAAAAATTTTGTCAGTGGGTCACTAAAGGCATAAGAGATGCCACTCTGACTCCGACCTCTTAATTAGACCTGTGAATCCTGGCTGCTGAAGAAACAGCATGTTAGACATTAGTTCAGAGAATACATAATCTGAGAACTTGGCCCAAGTCCTGCAAAGTATTACTACTTAGCAATCTTCAAAAAGACATTCTGTTGTTTTAGGAAGCCAAGTTGTTTTAGGAAAGTAGGGAACATAGTACAGTCAGTGAACTCCACAAGCATGTGCCCATTTGCCGGAAAGATGCTGCTCTTTCCATGATGGAAGTACTCCAGTGGCATCAACCTTCTATAAGATAGCTCGCTGGCTTAGCACCTTAGGGAACAGTGCCATTTCAAGACTAGTATTAGTCTCTGCCACATTAGGCACTCAGCAGCATCTACAACTAAATTGACCTTTTTTGCTGAGCCCAAGTACAAACTCCATCCCTGCCACTATGGCCACTTATTCATGAGTCCATGGGTTGCTAGCAGGAATGGCTAGGGAAGGTCACTTTGAATACTCAAAACCTCTGCTGATGTCACCTTTGGAGTACATTTACATGTAATACAAATATCTTGGATTTACCCATTCAAGATCTAACCACATACCTCTTGCCCAGATTTATCACCAACTTTGAGTCATATTTCTTCCACTTCCCTGATGATCCAGCCATGCCACTGACCACAGTCCATAAACTGGTATATAATTGTATATTTGGCCATATTTCCTTCAAATGAAAATGAACAGTTAGGTACACTTCTTAAAATTCTGTTCATTAAACTTTTCCTTTATCAAAGTCAGTGGTAGCCAGAATGGAGCTATAGTGCTATCTCTACCTATCAACTTGGAAATGGTTCCTGTATATTGTGTAGAAACATCTTATAAAGTGGGCCTTGTTTTTCTGTCAGCTGATTATAGAACATTTCCCACAGGGTCACGTGCAGTCTGAAAACAAAGGAGCATAGCAGGGTTAGGAAAATGGTGGGGCACTTCATCCAAGTTGCTTGTACCAGAGGGTCTGCTTGGACACAGTCAAGATTATGCTTTTATTTGATAGACTGTTGCTGTTTTTGCTCAGCTTTAGGGCTTGGTTAGATGACACTCGGTTCATGATGGCTATTTTAACCTCCATGATAACATAAATGTCCATGGTTGAAGTCACTACTAAGTCCTAGTAGCAAATCAAGAACAATTTCTCAAGAGGATGACAGGACTTTGTTTCAAAATCTTTAAAAATCTGTGATACATAGTGCCCTCTTAGGTGTTGAAGACTACAAAGGCTCCACATAAACACCTTTGTCTGCACTAGGGGTGGATTTTATGGCCCAGGTGGTATAGCAACTTGTGTAGCAACTTAAAAATGTTCTAACCCTACAGTATCTCAATATATGCCATAACACTGAACCCCTAGAAACTTCACTGAGATTGATGGCCTTGAATTTAAACTATTATATTGTGTATGTGGGCAGGCATGCAAACGTGGAGGTCAAAGGAAACTTTGGTGAGTCAACTATCTCATTCCACAATGGCTCTAAGGATCAAAGTTAGGTCATGCTCGCAAAGCAAGCACTTTTACCTACTGAGCATCTCACCAGCTGGGCCTTAAATTTTTGATACTCATGTTTCCTATTCTCTAGCATGTGAATATGTCTTACTAATATGTCTGGGGTAGTTGCTAATTATTTCTTACTAGGTCTGGTCAGCATAACATCATCAGTATGAAAAGAGAAAGGCAGTCAGGATCTTTCATTACACCATGTATACAAACTAAGGCTTGTTTTGCAATAAACAAAGATTTAACGTTAAACCTTCTAAAATAGTAGCCTTTATATAAAAAGAATGAAAACGGGAAACAAGAATATAGTAATTTAGTATACAAATAGCCAACCTGGAGAGAAGGCTCAGCAGTTGAGTGCTCTTGCAGAGGATTCAAGTTCAGTTCCCAGAACCCACATGGCAGATAACAACCATCTGTAACTCTAGTTCCTGGTAACTGAATGCCCTCTTCTGTCCTTCCAGGTATTATGTGCCCAGGTACACTTAGATATATGCAGGCAAACACACACACACACACACAAAATAACTAAATAAAAACATTTTAATATACAAATAGAATGCTTAGATAATAAGGCTAGGAAACTTTTTAGAAACAACTATAGTGTAGACAAAAACTGTGGAATATCATTGGAGAAACTAAGAAGTAATTAAAACAGATTTTCAAGGAAATTTCTAAAAATAAAGGGTATGACCTTCAAGCATTTATGAAAGTGAATGTTGGAAGGCCCATATTGTGGGGCTGGAGAGATGGCTCAGCAGTTAAGAGCACTAACTGCTCTTGCAG
>NW_008481193.1:0-3077 GCF_000622305.1 Nannospalax galili
GGAAAATATAGTGTGGAGGCAGCAGCCCATGCTTCAGCTGATAGGTGCTCAGGATGATAGGATCCTGCTACCACATGTAAATACACTCTGTAGGCTCTCTGCTAGGATCTCAGTCTCAGCCTACCAAAGCCAGATCTGCCCTGAGGCTTTGAGAGGGGCCTCAGGAAATCCCAGGTAGGGGGATGGGTACAACACAGGGGAATCTCACCACCAGGTAGAGGCAGGATCCTGGTGCTCTCAGGCAGTCCCCTGCATTCTCAGGCCCTCTGCCAGATGGAGGCCAGAGGAAAGCCAATACTCAGCACTCTCTAGTAGTCTGCTGAAATCATAGCCACTACACTGATGGAGGTAGGAACCCACCCTCTCCGCAATGAGTATTATTTAATATGCTTCTACTGATGTCTGCAAAAGCCTTTCCAGGAGCTACTGAAGGCTTATCAATAGAGTAGATGTGATGATGAGAGCAAGCTAGGAGAAACAGAAACGATTTCAACCGAGTTGTTTTACACACTAGTGTTATGGCAGACAAGGAACTAACACAATAATGCATAAAGCCAAATGGAGCAAATAAAGAAGATGCTGTGGAGAAAAGATGAAACTGACATAGGAAGAAAGAGAGGAATGGTACTCCATATGGGAGGAAGGCCATTCAACCAAGTTGAAACTACTTAACAAAGACTTCCCTGAGAAATATCAAGCCATCTTAACTTGAGTTTAATTTGAACAAACATGGAAAATAAACAAATGTTTAAAATATAGCTCAAATGGCTGTCCTATTCTTAGTACCCACATCACATTCTTATATTCTGACCTTTTCAGATGGTCAATATGATAGTACATATCAGAGCTCCAGTATTTTGTGCTACTAATATTTATTCATTGAAAGTTGGATAAGAACTTTTTTTTTGTCTTTTTGAGACAGAGTCTCATTGTAGCCCCAGCTGTCCTGGAACTCACTCTGTAGACCAGGCTGGCTTCGAACTCACAAAAATCTGCCTGCCTCTATGAAAGTGCTATTTTATGTTAGGAGAATGGTCAGTCCTCTAGCAGGTGAGAAATGGCTTGCTACAGAAGTCTCCTCTGAGATCACATGGAGCTCTGAGAACCTTTGTGTGCTAACTTCCCAATGACTTCCTCTGGAAGCTGCCTTTGCTTTATGACTGGAAAACCCTTTAGTGTCTGTCAAAGTTTCTGCCTCCATAAGTCATTCTGTACCATATACTTTGAATATATCCTTGTCATAAAAATCACCTGTCTCTAATGGTGGCAATATGTTTCTTTAAAGATAATCATTACAAAGGCAAATAATGAATACCATAAATATTGAAAACATTTAAAACTTAAGTCAAGGTCTTTAAACACAATCTTTGGTCTTACTTATTAATAATGATAGAGTGGTAGGAAACATGATATTGCATACTGAACTGGACCTAGAATTTCTTTTAGCAGAAAACACATGTTTACCAATTGAAAATTGTTCTTTCCATCATTTTTTAATTAAGATACATATATCTATATGACATATAGATATAGGTTATAATGAGGGAGGGATGAAAATAGTGAGGGAAGGAGAGAGGGAGAGAAAGAAATATGAAGAGAAAGAAAGATTGAGTTTAAGGAATTTCTCAGCCAACTGTGGAGGCTGATAATTCAGATAAAATTTTCAAACTTAAATCCAAAATTTTCAATACAGACCAACAGTCTAAAAACATAGGGTTTTTATGTTAGAAACGTCAACTACAATTTTTATCTATATAATTTTAACCTGTACTTTTAAAGTCTCAGTTAAATGATGCACACCCACATTACTGAGGGTAATCTTTTTGAATACAATTGTTAATCATAGTTGAAAATTTTCTCCATAGTCACATCAAGGCTAGTGTTTGATCAAAGATGTTTATACTACAAGGTGTCAAGATGATGGATTATATTAGTCATCACTCCATATGTCATTTTAATCCAGGCAGATACTTTTGTGAGTGGACTATGAAGATGTAATACAGATTTCAAACAAGTTGATTAACCTTAGTATATATTTGGGTGAAACTAACAGTTTAAAGACATTTTTAATAATAGAAAAAGAGGAACTAAGAGACAGTCCAGTTTTATCCAAAGGATTTCTTACTGACTGTGAAGACAGAATATAGGATGAGAGGGAGATTGGCTAATTTTCTCCACTTGAGAGTTTTATCTGACAGCAAAATAATGGGGACCCAAATCATACAGAAATGGTGACCAGAGTTATGTGACTCTGCTATGATAAACTTGCTCTATTAACAAGTCTAACTTTTTGTTAAGCATTTTCCTCAAACTCCAGATGACAACTCAGCCTAGCCAAGACATCAGATTGAAGTTCATTGTATATTGTTTTGAATTTCCCTTGATTATTTAAATCTACATATACATCATATAGAATATACGTGTATTTATGCTTATGCTTTCACATGCATATACTTTACAAATTTGACTTACATTTTCTTCAACCACTGGGCTTAAGGCTCTTGATAACATGTGCTAGGAGGGTTGACTTCTCAGTGCAGAGAAAGCATGCTGAGCAACATTTCACAGTGTGTCTCATGGAGCAGCTTAATTCCAAACCCAACTCCAGCACTTCTATGTTGTGCAATTTGGGAAATTCACATTTTTTTAAACAAAAAATAAGATAAGTGTGAAAATGCAATGAGACACAGTTTACAAAGACAACATAGACAAGTTCTGGTAGAAGGCAAACTCTTAGAAGTGTAAGCAAATAACAATATAACCCATAGTTTTCAGACAAACACAGACATACAAATGCATTCTCCTACCACAAATAATGGAAAACTAACAAATAGACTCAGAAACGTGAAAGTGCTTCCCTCATTCTAGAGACGATATATTCCTACGTGCTCTCTGAATTTTTGAATTTTAATGTTATTTTCCTTTTACATATGTAATAATTCTTATTTAGATGATGTTCCTGAATCCCTATTAGTCTATCCACCTATTATCTATCAGTCTATAAATATGTACCCTTTCCTTCACCAAATACTCAAATGTGGAATTAAATTAAATATATCATTTAAATGATTATTTTT
>NW_008481194.1:0-2997 GCF_000622305.1 Nannospalax galili
CCTCCCAAGTGCTGGGATTAAAGGCGTGCACCACCACGCCCAGCCCAAAATATATCTTTAAAAAGAAAAAAAAAGGCGTTCCAGACACAGGGCATAAGCAAAAGCTCTGTGACAGTGGAGCTCCTGGCCAGTTTAAGGAGCTGGAAGTGATGGTCCCAATAAGCTGGAGGGAGGGGAACAAGAGTTCCAGCTTCAGTGGTAGTTAGGACCCATTCGTATAGGCCTTGGATACTATGCTATAGGGATCTGGGAGTTTTTTCAGCAGGTCAGAGGGAGCCAATGATAATTCTGGCCTCCACAAGGTGGTGGTCCCAGCAACTTTGGCCTGTCTTGGTGCCAAGAGACTTAGAGTTCATTAAGGGGGCTCAGTTGTCAGTCTGAATGATCAGGGGCTCACCCAGTAGGCTTTCCAGGAGCCCAGAGCCTCTTCTCTGAACATACACACACAGAGTGCCCTGATATGACCCTCTCTCTGAGCCAAGAGCACCAGTTCCTAGTTTCTCTGATCCTTTCATCACAAAACTAGGGCCCAAGACAACTAATTCTGCTTTTGCAGGGGATAAGCTGTCCCCCTCTGAGACTGGGGTCTCCCCAGAACCACATCCTGCCTCTTGGCCCAACCTCAGTACTCTAATGGGGTTCTCCTGTTCCCTTCAACAACTCAAGACCCTCCAGTGTCAGACAAAGCTTGTCCATATGAATCTCAGGGGGTCTGGAAGTATCTAAACCCTGTTCTTGAACTAAGCCCAGCTTAGTACAACACTCCCTTGGCCCTCCCACTCCTCAGCTGGGACAAGATGCCCAGAGATCCTTTTCCAGAGGGGACGCCCAGCCCTGCCCTCTGCTGCCCCAAAGCCTTCACCCCTCTCTTTCTCCAGCATTGCAAATCAGTTCCACATTTGGGTCTGGCATGCTCTATCTGCTCAGAACTCTCCCCTCCCAGACAGCCTTGGCTCCTACAAGGTCAACCCAGCCCATGGGGGTCTGCTGAGAGAGGGGGCCCTTCCTTTGACAGCCACTCCAGAGGACTGAGAGAGACTGGACTGTGGTGAAGGGACCAGAGAGATGCCAGGCCTTCCACAGAGGGATGGAGAGAAAAGGGCAGAGAAGGGGTGGGGCAGAGGCCAAGCCTGAGCAAGCAGATGCGGAGTGAGGGTTGGGGGTGGCAAGGGAAGCTTCGAGGTAGTTCCCAGCTCAGCACATTCCTGAGACATCTGGCTGAGCTGGAAAGGCCCCAGCTGGCCCTAGAGGCTGTGGCTGCAGCTTCCCTGCTCTGATGTCAGGCAGAACCCAGTACCCCACTTGCTCACAGAATCCCACTGGCCTGGAGTCTACCTAGGGGCTGAGTTCTGGGGGTCTGTCCCCAAACCCTAAGCCCTGAGCATTCAGGGGACAAGAAGATCCCCTGGGGCAGCAGGGAAAAAAAATAATAAAAATAAAAAGGCCTGTCCTAGACTGGCCTGGTTAGGGTGGCAGGAGGCCATGGACGAAGGCTAGAGGCTTGACCATTGACTGATTCAAGAAAATTTTGCTTTAGGCTCATGTCCTCCCTCCCCTATCCTTGGACGATAGAGATCAACACTCAAAGTGGCTGCTTACCTTGAACTGTATGACTCTGGGCAAGTCCATTCCCACCCCATTTTCTTCATCTGCCATGACTACATTGAATGAGATAGACTTCTATGTGCTGTACACTGTTGAAAGCACTCTACAAATGTTCTCTCATTCAGTCCTTCCAGCAACCTGATGGGGTAGATAGAAGTACCTCCCTCTTCATAGCTGAGTCTGAGGCTCAGAGAGGTTAAATAACTAACTCAGGCTACACAGCATACAACTCAGCCAGGTTAGAATCAGGCCTGTCTGCCCCCCTGTTCATAACTACTGAGCTCCATGGCCTCACCTTTGCAATAAGAGGAGGTGGGCCTAATGGTGTTTTAAATTATAGTGATTTATTTTGGCTACCATGTGGCTCTTCAAGAAGGGCAGGCATTAGTCACATACTGGGTGGGGAAAGAAGACAAAGGCAGCTGGCTTGGGAGAATCTGCTGGATCAAGAGTCTCCCTTGGACACCTAGAGAGGTCCAGGCCCCAGGCACTGGAGCCTAATCCCCAGCTGAGCCCAGGGGCCCCACACCTTCCCTGAAGGGAGGATATAAGGAGAGAAATGCCACTTCTTCCAAAAATAAAACCTGAGGACAACTCAGACAAGCCAGGCCTTGAGGAAGCCGGAGGCTGAAGGTTGAGTGTGCCGAGGAGAGGGAAGAGGCCAGGGGAATTGCAGCCAGAGCCAAGCGTTAGGCTCCAGCCTGGAAGACTTTCCAGCTGGCCAGGACCACAAAAGAGCAGCTCCAGCTAGCTGGCCAGTGGGCCCTATGTATATTTACAGGCTTGGCCTACACCTGACCACAGCTTCTCCAGCACTGAATGGGGTCTGTGCACCCACATAACTGGTCCAGCGGGCCTTAAGAACAAAAAGGCCTTGAGCCAGAACAACCTGGAAAATGGGTACAGTACCCGCTAGCCCCACCCTCCCCAGGGAGGAGCCCAAGGAAGGAGTCCAGACCAGTGGAAACTCTGCCTGGAGCAGGAGCGAGCTGGCAGCAGAGAGGAATTCAGGACACTCGTTCCTGGATGCTGTGCTGCAGAAGGGGCCTTGGTCCCCTGACACATACCTTCATTCACTCACTCAGCCATTGTCAAAATACCTGAGGCCTACCTGATCATGCAAGGATTTGGAAATCCCTCCAAGAATTGAGCACAGCAGGCCGGATGTAGTAGCATATGCATATGGTCCCAGCACTTGGGAGGCTAAGGCAGAAGGATTGCAAATTTGAGGTCACCCTAGGCAAGACCTGGTTTCAAAAGAAAGTGAGGGAAGGAGGGAGGGAAGAAGGGGGGAAGGAGAGAGAGGAAAGAGGAGGAAGAGGGAGGGAAGGAGGGAGGGAGGGAGGGAAGGGAGGAAGGAAGGAAGGAAGGAAGGAAGGAAGGAAGGAAGGA
>NW_008481195.1:0-3084 GCF_000622305.1 Nannospalax galili
GCTACATAATTGGACTAAAAGCCCACTCAATGGAAGGAAACTCAAGTGTGGCACTGTAAGCATAAACAAATACACATGGTCATAAATCTTAGAGAAAACCCCACAACTGTCATATCTCTAGATTAATGTAATTTCTTACTATGTGAAAAGTAAGTGTCTTTATATTTACAGACAAATATCCCAGTCACCAGTTATCAAATAAGCTTCTTTTTCACCAGACATAGACTATTGTCAAGTACCAGAACTCGTCACACACTAACATTGTCTATGACTTTCCCAGGCCTAAGTGACACATCTATAATGCAACCTCTACATGTAAGACTTGTAGAACTTAGAACAGGGGTATAGAGGTCACTAATGAATCTTTCAACTCTCATTAATGAAACTCCCTTATGCAACAGAGGGTGAGAAACACAATAGGTCACAAATGACCGAACTGTAGAGTCTGCAGAATGCTGGTCCTTGGGCATAACTCTTATATTAAACTTCATTCACTCAGGGCTCATGGAGCATTGTGGAAGAGGGGACAGAAAGACTGCAAGAGCCAGGGAGGAAGTAGAGGACCATATGAAAATACAGTCTTACAAGCTCCTGAGACCCTGCTCATATGTATCTATAGCAATGGTGTCTGCATATGCAATTCCCATGAAAAGTAGAGTAAACAAATATCCAGGACAGAACTGGGGACATGGATTGCAGAGCCCAATCTTAGGTGAAGAAAAAGTGGCAACTGACTACTGCTGGGTGAGGAAGAGATGATCTTCCTAAAGCGAGGGACTTTAGAAAAGCTGACTAGACTACAGTAAATGAACTTAAATTACTAGACCACAGTAAATGTTTTGTGCTCAGCTACCATTTTTAAACAACCCAAGTTCGCCTGACTAGGAATGACATAGTAATGGGCTGGGTCTTCCCACCTCAATCAACCATCAAGAAACGGCACTACAGACATGCCCACAGACTGATTTGATGAAGAGAATTTCTCAACTGAATTTGACAAAAATTCATCAGCACAATTGCTAACACCAGGGACAGTTAGACATTTTCTTTCAAAAAGTAGTCATTAATGTTTTCTCTTTCTTAATGCTGAAATCTCTCCAGATACAATCATTTAAAGGCATGAAATGTAACTCATGGTAGACAAGTCAATAAAACAAAATTTTGAGAGAAATGTTGGTCATAAGAAATTGGTATGATTACAATTTAAAAATTAAAAACATAAGTTTTTAAACTATAATTTACAGTTTTCATGGGCAGACTTCACAGTTATGATTCAAATAGTTCCAACTGATGTGTTCTGATGTGCCTGGCCTATGTCAATCATTTTTCAATTGAATCATATTTTCAAAGGCAGTCCTTCAGAATTAATGAGAATATTATATAAATTCCATTAAAATTAAAAAGAAATTTAGACACCCTAGTTAATGTTATATTTTTGAATATGTATTTATTGAATTCAGTATATGTTAGTATTTCCTATATATGTTTTTCCTATTAGTTTACAAATAACTAGGTTTTATTATGGCAGCTTTTCTTACAAAATTTATTTCTGTTCCTTCTTGCACCCCTGCCCTTCCTGCTCCTGACCCTGTGCCTCACACCCTGAACAGTACAGCCTCCTTTCAATTTTCATGTCCCATTTGAACTTGTGCTCTCCCTGCTTTCTGAACACTAGTCGTTCCCCTGTCACCATTTTCTGTCTAGTTTCTGGGTCTTTACCCATTCTCACACTCCTTACACACACACAAACATTCAACATTAATATCCATACATGAAAAAGAACACATCAATTTTATCATTCTGATTCTAGGTCACCAAGTTTAATGTAATACTTTATGGTTCTATTCATTTTCTTGCAATTTCATAATTCTGATTTTTAACAGCTGAGTATAATTACATGGTTTATGAATGATACCTCTTCCTTGTCCACTCGTCTTTCTGTTGGCAGAAAACCTAGGGTGGCATCATTTCTTGCTGTTTTTAAAAATACAGCAACAAGCACGGATGTGCATGTGTCTTGGTGGAAGGGTGTAGAGTCATTTGTGTAGATGCTGAAGCATATTATAACTGGCTCATATGGTAGGTGTTTTGTGTTCCTTTTCTCTTTTCATTGAATATTTGTGTATTTCATACAAAAAATCATATTTAAGTAGTTTTATTTTTAAAATTTTGAGGAACCTGCAAATATATTTTCTTAATGACAAATTCATACTATTAACATTACTGAGATATTCAAAGAAGTTTGTTGGTCTAGTCAGAAGATAATATATTTTCACTGATTCTAACGGGATAAAATATCAGATTTACAAAGCAATAATGGACATTTTCAGACCTGTTTTGTAATAATGGCCTGGAGTAATTGTAACAAAAGAAAGGGGAGGACAAACTCAGCTACTAGTATGGGAAAAATGGTGCTATACCAACACACTAGTTGGTGTTTCCCAGCATGCTAAGCCTTGACAAGGGGAAACAACCACTGGATGCAGTGCAGTCTTTAGTCACTCTTCTACTTCATTCTCTAGAATGGAGAAGATCGGTTACTTCTCAGCCAAGTGTTCTGTTTATGCCTTTCCCTTTCTGTGATGACTGTAGTCTGTAGTTATGATTTATATGGAGGAATATGCATTCTTTGAAGTAGGTCAAATCACAGCCAGATTTCCCATCTCTGAACACAGAGGTACCTTTTGCTCTTTGAAAAAGTTCACGTTTAACATCCATACCATTCAAAAACTGCTCTCTGTATTTGACCAGAAATTCCGTCGTTTTAACCATGCTCATGTGACTTCCTACCGATGCTGAGAACCTTCTCAACTCTGGGCAGAGTGTACCTACCAAAGCTCCTCAGTGATTATCACATATCTAACCTTGTATTAGTACACTAGAGCTTTTTGTAATTCTGGAAACTAATGATGAACTTCAGAGAAATGTGAGTTCTCAGGACAGATGTGTCTAGATGTATCTGGGATGATTGGAAGTGAACAGCATGAGAGGACAGAAAATACCATTTTTAATTAACAAAGCATGTTCATGGACAGGTTTGGTGAATGCGGTGACCTGCACTGTCCAGCCATGATTTATCATCAG
>NW_008481196.1:0-3056 GCF_000622305.1 Nannospalax galili
TAGCCCCAGCTGTCCTGGTACTCACTATATAGATCAGGCTGGCCTTGAACTCACAGAGATCTGCCTCCCTCTGCCTTTTTTGAAGCTGAGGGAAAACTGAGGGACTGTAAAATACTGTTCATGCATCACTAAGTGTGATCTGCTCTTTATGAATCATTGCATTTTGCACCAGCGGATTTACAGATCAGTGTCCCTTACTATGACCCGAAACATTTAGAAGACATTTATGTCAGTATAAATCCATGCAACAACAGCAATATTAAGAAACTCAGTCAATAAGGGGCCATTTTTATCTTGTTTCCTGTGTTTTGATAATCTGCTAGTGATTAACAACATCTACAAAATGTGCAAAAATTAATTGCTTACTAAATAGATTTCAAACTAACTGTCCTAGTATTATTTATTATTTTCTGTGGCATACTTACCTCTGTTCATCTATTAATACTTAAATCACTGAGGCAATCAACAGTAATACGTCTGTTGACCAGGCTTTATCCAGCTGCCAGAAAGGGAATTTATTATGCTGAAATAATGTACATTTTCTAGGATTGTTACTGCAAACTCTACGATAGACCACAGGAGTAAAGAAAGCTTCAAAAAATCACATTTGATTTTAATCTTTTAAAGCAAGGAATGCTACTGAAGTGAGCCTGGGATTATTCCACCATCCTAATGCTATCATAACTACATGAAAGTACTATAAATAACAATTGGAACTAGATAGAATATTCTAGTTAGGGCCACCTTCAGGCAGAAAAGAAGGTTGTTACAGCTGTTGCTGTACTCAAAGGAATGAGTGTGAGGCTGTTTGGATGGGGCTGAGAATCACTGGTCTGTCTAATCCAGTCAGGTTATAATATATTTTCATGTGATTGCTACTGGTCCCCTCCTGGCATTACCTAGACAAATAAGGAAAGGGCAGATACTCACTCTTATGGTGCCTTTAAGACGCCTGGGTGAAGAGAAATTGGCTCTGTGGAGATCCCTAGGCTTAACTCTGCTACTATACCTACAGAATTGACCTGACCCAGCGTAAGTGACATGGGGATACAGTTCAAATTTATGGAGTGCACCAGTGTGTTAAATGCTCTCTTTAAAGACGCAATATTAATGCCCCCTTTTTAGAGGGCTCCTAGACTTTGATTCAAACTGAACTAAAGAAAGGAGGGAGGAAAGTCCCAGAGAAAAAGATTGGAAATGGAGTTGGGTGGCTCTATTAAAACTAACTTCCTTCCTTCCCTTCTTCCTTTTTTAATTTATTTTTATCTTTGTGCATGAATGTTTTACTTGCATGTATGTATGTTCACCACATGTGTGCCTGGTGCCCATGGAAGCCAGAAAAATACATCAGATCCCCTGGAGCTGGAGTTACAAATGATTGAAAGCAAGCATGTGGGTTCTGGAAGCCAGATCTGAATTCTCAGGACAGTGAGTGCTCTTACCCACTGAACCATCTCTCCAGCTCCCAATTAAAACTTCTTAAAGTAATTAATTTGGCCACCTTGCAAAAAGAGAACGCTGTAAATTGGGAATGAAGTATTTATAAGATTTTGAAGGTGCCTGTTTAAATGTTTTAAATTTTAGGCATTAGTTACATGTGAAGATATCTAAACTGAAGAATCTATCAAAATATGAAGTCTACTCACTAAGTGGTAGGACTATAGTTGAACCTATTTCTCAACAAAAATAATCAATTTTGTCTTTATAAACATTGTTGCAGGCTGTGGAGACAGAGGAGCTTATCCTTAACTTCCTGTTTTTCCTTTTATTAGCAATATGAGCTTATGAGTATTAGTTGAATTTGTATTCATATATCTACGTGTTTTTGCATGTGGGTGTGATTAGGACGTGTATGTCGATGTCCACGGCAGGCATGTGGAAGTCAGAGGACCACTTTCCTTGCAAGTCCCTGATTTCCACTTTGTTTGAGGAACAGTTTCTTGCTGGCCTGGGTGTACGCCGGGCTTCCTGTTCCAAAGCTTCGATAGTCTCCTGTCTCTGCCTCCTTGCTTCACGTCTTGCTGTGGAAGTTCTGAATTAAAGATGCATACGTTGTCATATTCTGCTTTACATGGGTTTGAGAGATTCCAACTCAAGACCTCATGCCTCTGCAGAAAGTGCTTTTCCCACTGCGACATGTCTTCTTCAGCCGGTTAAATTATCTTTGCGCTTCAAACTCCTCAGTTGTAAAAAGAATTACAGACATCACCCAGGACGGCTAAAATAAAGTAATACATTTCTTTTGATTCAACATAGAATTTAGTTTATAGCCAGTGTTCAGAACATGTGCTAATGGATTAACTTTTATGAAGTGGCATCTGACTGGGGTCAACACAGCTAGAAGTGTCAATAGATTTAATTAATTACTGTCTCTGACCAAGGCTGATGCTTTGCTAGCTCCAGGGAAGGGCTTTCCTGTGGCAACAGAAATCTTGCACACTGCCTATGGAGACTATTTTCTTCTCCCTGTTTCACCTGACTCTTCCCTGGTTCCAATTAACAGAGCCAGGTTGTGAAGGGAAAAGTCTCAAGATAGTATCATTGTCGCAGACTCAAGGGAAACATCACATAATAAAAATCAGCACTATCCTTACGGCTGGCCATCAGGAGAGGCTCTGACATGGAAAATTTCACAATTAAGGTACAAGACCACTCAAGACTTCATTCTGGGTCTCAGCTAGATTTACCTGGAAGTGATAACTCTCCGTAAACAGGCTAGAGCCTGAAAGCATAGTTCACACAGAATAAAGAAGCTTCGGCAGTAAATATCACAGGAAGGAAACCGTATGCTTGTTGTGATCTTACTGTTCTTCAAGTAACTTTAAAGATTTACTCCTGGGAGCTAGAGAGATGACTCAGCAGTTAAGGTCATTGCTACTCTTGCAGAGGACCAGGATTCAGATCCTCAGTCACATATCAGATGGTTCACAGAGGACTCTAACTGTGGCTTCAGGGGATCCAACACTCTCTTCAGGTCTCCATGGGAACCTGCACACACATGCATATATATATATATATATATATATATACATAAATAAAAATAAAATAAATCTGTG
>NW_008481197.1:0-3057 GCF_000622305.1 Nannospalax galili
CTATTATTTGTCCTTTTTGTAATAGGCCTACCAAGTCTAATCTGTGTTTTGAAACACTCTTGGATGTAGTTCTCTCTCTTGGAGTTTGGCCAGCCTATCTGGCACCACACCAGCAAGGACAAATGAAGATACCTCTTGTAGCATCTTTTTTGCTGTTCTTGGTCTTTTTTGAGACAGGGTCTCCGTGTAGCCCCGGCTGGCCTGGAACTCATGAAGTAGACCAGGCTGGCCTTGAACTCACAGAGATCAGCCCGCCTCTGCCTCCAGAATGCTTGGAGTAAAGACATGCACGACCACACCCAGCTCTTGTAGCAACTTATGAATAGCTATAAATAGAACATCTTTTAGAGCAGGATTTTCCTGGCAATCCCGTCCCTCCTCTCTGGCCCCATGTGTCTTCCCTTTGCAAAGTTCTTGTGAATGCTGTCATACGTGCTTTGGGTTCACATGTGCAACTACTCTGTGGCATCTATCCAAAAAACTCTTTGTATTCATCTGTCATCTCTGATACTTAAAATATTTCCATAACTTCTTCCACAATGGTCCCTTATCTTCAGGAGGACAGAGTGTGGTATAGGTGTCCTATTTATGGTTGAGCAAGCTGCAGTTTCTTATTCTCTGCACGCTGAGCATTTGTTGGTTTCTGTGGTAATGCTCATCTCCTGCGTAAACCACCTTATCTGGTGAGAGTTGAGAGATGCACTAATCTGTGGGTATAGCAATAAGTCATTATGAGTCAGTATAGTACTATGTGTATGTAGCAGAATCATATTAGTAGGTTCTCCCTATAGCCTGTGCTTTGGTTAGCCACAAGTTATTGGCCCTTATAACAGTATCAGGTATGGACTCCATGTTGTGGAGCAGGCTTTAAATCCAACTAGGTGATGGTTGGTTGATCCCATTACATTCATGCCACTACTGTATAACTTGGCAGGCATATTTTCTCAAGCTAGTTACTGTAAATTGAACGTTCACAAGTGGGTGAGATTGATGATTCCCTTTCTCTGCCTGTAGCATGCACAGCACCATCTAGTACTATGAAAGCAAACCAGAAGAGATGAAACTCGGAGTGGAGTACCAGTACCTTGTTTGTTATACAACCCATTTATGCAGTTTTTTCAGCAGTAGGGACTTACCTTAAGTTCTGATAAGCAACCAAGTGCATTGTCAATGTTCAGTATTGTTTGAGGGTCTGTGGAAGCTCTCTGGTCCACAAGTCCAAAAGAGTGTGTCCAGTCCTGGCATCGGGCTTTTAGTTTGTTAGCTTATGGTGTCTATTAGGTCCACTGAACACCGATCAGAGAGTAAGTGTTTTTAACATATTTTATATTGTATAAGTGTATATTGAGGGAAGCTTCAAGAGAAGGTTATGCTATGACTCAGTCAAAAGGCTTTTAGTGTAAGTTATCCCTCCTCCTACTCCCTCATCTGCCTTCCCTTGGATTCCAAACCCCATTATATTTTCCTAACCATTACTCCCCTTTCCATTTACATCACAGGGCTGTGTGTAACGAGGTGTATTGTGGGTGGACCTCCATCAGGGGAGGGCGAAGCCGGGAGTTTGCGGTTCAGGTTTGGGGTCCCTGGCTGGGTAGTAGGCTAGCAGGCCTGTGAGCAGCTGGTAGGCTTTATAGGACAGGAACATGGCTACTGCAGTATCTGTTCGGCGTCAGGGCCAGCTGTGAGTTCATAGAATGCATGGCAGACTCTAGTCTGTTGGGTATGTGAGTATTGATCTGGGTAGGCAGGGCCTTCTGAATACCAGGAAGGACTATGAATGGTGTGGTTGGATTTGGAGGCATATGTTAGTCCTGATATAAAGGAGCACAGACACAGGTATGCCAGCATGGGCGTTAGTTGTGACATGTGATGTGGAGGTGAGCCTCTGTCTTGGAATCATGGGACACAGGGCCACTGGAGGATCAGGGCCGAGTTGTGCTTGACAAAGTAGGAGGGATGAGGAGATGGTAACAATTTTATGTGTTCACTGGGTTATGAATTTGTCCTGAAACTTGTGAAAATTTGCTTATCCTGTTCTGACTCTGCAGTGATCTCAGAGAGGGTCCTCAGATGAAGGGCTGGCATCTGTGCACAGCCCACAACCACTAAGAGTTAACTTGCTTTCCTTCAGTCAAACCACAGGCTGAGAAATGGAAGCTCTTCATTTCTGAGGGCTTTTGAGTTTTAAAGACCCATTGTCTCTAAGTTACTATTAAACACACACAATACAGTGTGTTAGTTTACTTTCCTGCTCAGAAAATGTACTGTAATGGATTTTTTGTGTGTTTTACAAAGTAAATTGTAATGCTTTAAAATAACCATGGCAGGAGAATCAAATTGACTGTTTCTACATGAATTACATTTTGCAAGAAGTCTACAGATTTGAGGTTTGGGGTTGTTGTTGATTTTTGCTTAAGTTTCCTTCACATAATTTCTAGTTATTTCTTATTTAAATTGAGCAGGTAAGTTCTGCCCATCTAGAATGTCATCTTCATTTGCAAACACAGGAAAAAGAGACAAAATGTGCAGAGCTTTTGAGCACCCAAACAGAAAAGCATAGAGGTGGGCTGGGGTGGACCTGGACCGCTGCTGGAGATCTGTTTGTCAGATGGAACATTTCGGTTCCGTCCATATTTGGAGCTTAGAGATCACTTGCATCTTAAAGACAGGCCCACTTTCCACTGCTACGGTGAACCACATGTACTCATGTGTCAGTGGAGTTTTCACCAATCGTTTTAAAAGAAAACATTTACCCTTAACCCTGACAGATTCCATGGTTTGGTGAGACAACAGCCACTAAGACATGGCTCTGTCCTCGATCCCCAGGTCCCAGGGAATATCATATTTTAATTCCAGAATTTAAAATCTTAGCTAACCATGTTACTTGCCCATTCGTGGATGATGGGAATTTATCAGAAGCAAATAGGAAAATGAGACTTCAGATTTCCTGAAGACAGATCTATTATGTATTAGATTTCTGTTGCTGTGATATAAGCACCATGGATGAGGAAACTTATAAAAGGAAGAGTTTATTTAGCTTATGGTTCCAAAGGGGCA
>NW_008481198.1:0-3086 GCF_000622305.1 Nannospalax galili
AGAGTGGCAACACGGTACCTTCCCCAACATCATGTACTGATATCCCCTGAACCACAGGCCACAAAAAAATCCTTTCTTAAGTTACCTTTGTCAGCATTTTGGTCCCAGGAATATGAAAAGAAATTAATATGCTGACCCTTTAAAGTTCTTAAGTTCTGGAGATCAACAGTTAAGAGAATCTACTGCTTTGTAGAGAACGTGAGTTAGGCACCCAGCACCCACATCAGGCTGTTCACAACTTCCTGTAACTCCAGCCTTTCACAGCCTCCTGAATGCATATGGCATACATACACACATTCAGGTACACACACATCTTTACAAGATGCTCATCTCCACCATACTGTGGGCCATGCTGTGCTCTATCTGAGCAAACCTCCAATAGCCCCCCAAATCAATAGTCCTTCAAGAGAACATTCCCTCTAAGCTTGCTTTACCATATCTGCCTGTCTGCCCATAGACACCCATACATATACACTTCTCCAGGCAATTTTCCTTCATTCTCTCCTTGTCAGGATTATTTTCTCACTACCTTTACCCACACTTTATCCAAACTCTTTTAAAATGTATTTAATATTCCTAAGAAATTATGAGGTCAAAACCCAGTAATCTCTGTATTTTATATTTATGATTCTAAGCTCTGAGAATAGCATTTTTAATTAAGACAATATTGAATAGAATTAAGTGATTATGATTTGATTTATGGAATGCCTTGGTCAAAATTATTTATTGGATTTAAATGATGATTATCTTAAGTCAGTAGATAGTTCATTTTGGCTTCCTTGTAAAATATTATGAGAAAACAGTTGAGTCAAAGACATTATTCCTGTAATTAGGCTTAAAAACTCACTGTAATTTGGGTTTGGAGAGCTGGCTCAGCACTTAAGAACACTTCTGCACTTGCAGAAGACCTGGGTTCAGATACAAGCATCCTCCTGGCAGCTAACAATCACCTGTAACTTCAGTTCCCTTCAGATGCCCTCTTCTGGCCTCTTCAGACATTGCATTCACATGGTGCACTTACATGCAGGTAAGATGCCCATACAAATAAAATAAAAATAAATAAATCAAAAAAATTAAAAACACACTAATTAAATATACTCCCTCAGATGTTCTGATAGAATCTAAAAATAAAGTATAGCCATTCTATCACTATCTGAAATCAATAATGTCATCCACTGTCCCTTCATTACCAGCCACATTTTGAAGCACTTTTTATTAGTTCAAATATTGCTATTTTAATTACTGTATTCTACTTCACATACTCCAAGGATATGTGTCTGTCTCAGATGTTATGACCACTGAGATACAAACTCTACAGGCATGGCCTAGGTTTCTATGATATCATCTCTGCCTCCATGGTCTTTCTACTTTAACCAACACTTTATTTGCCAACATTCTCTTGAGACTGTTCTTAAGTTCTTTTGTGTGTCTTGAATCTCCCTAGGAGACTAACAGTTTCTTTATATCTAAGAGAGAGTCACCTACCAAATATTAGCATAGCTCCATTTTATTTTCTATCCTACTCAGAAACACGCATACACATATAACTGTAGGTAGGGCACATAGAGGCTCAACATGTTTTCCACAGTTCAGAACATACTGAGAAATCAGGGAAAACAAAAAGAAAGAATTGGGTATTTTGTACTTGCTAAACTGCAGCATGTCCTCCACTTATACCACAGAGCTCTTAAGTCAGCAGTTAAGTGATGCCAGACAATGATATTGCCACAGAACTCATGTTCAAAGACGACCAGCTGACTTGGAACACTATTGTGCACCCTACCCCATGTCCCCTGATTCCAACAGATTCAGGGAATACCACATTAATCAATAATGAGGGAATTTTAAAGACTTTAGCAGAAGAACACTACAAAGTACTATGAGAGAGAATAGAAAATAGCAGCAAAGTGTAGTGACAACCCTCTGCCAAGAAAATCAACCAAGTAGGTGAAAATGGATTTTTCCACAGTCCTATGATCCCGAGTACGTGAGCGGCTAAGGCAGGGAGATCTCAAGTTCAAGAACACCCTTAGAAACTTAACAATGTTAAATATAAAATTCTCAAAATAAGTGGTAGGGATATAGCTAAGTGAAAGAATGCTTACTTAGAATGCACAGGGGCCTTGGTTCAATTCTCAGTACAAAAAACATATGTTTAATATGCTTAGTGAAAGGTCTTAAGTAAAGTATTAAAGAAAGATGGAGATTTAGACTGATATGCCACTAGCAAGGCTCTAGATTCCATCCTCAGCACCACAGAAATTAAGGAGAAGGGAGTCAGAGAGGAAAGAAGAGAAGGAGTGAGAGGGGTGGAGAGAGATCCCAACAGAAAACAAATGTTTTAAAAACCATATAAAATAAATATAATCTAAAAGTTTTCCAGAAAGCAGTAGATAAGCAGATTGTTACTGAAGTGAAGGGGAAACTGAAAGAGAAACGAAGTGCGAAGCTAACACACATACAGAGAACAGAGCAAAGGCAAGCAAAGCAGAAACAGCAAGGAAAGCACTGTATAATGGCAGTAGAGAGCTAAGAAGAATTACAAAGAAAATGATCTCAAACAGGAAGACATCCAGCACGCTGTAAATGCTGTGTGTATAACCATTATTTATCAAATCTTCTGCAACAGGGAATACATTGTCTTTTGTAGAGCTCAGGAAATTTCAGAAATATTGATCGTAACAGTGGTTTAAAACTTAACAAATTCCAGAAATTAAGAATGATATCAGGAATACTTTCTGTTTTCACTGCAATAAAACCAGAAAAAGTAACATTAAAATACCTCTTTTCCATGACTTTAGATTAAAAGGAAGTAGAAACTACAAAACTAAATCTCAAGATGCCATAGAAAGTATTTAGAATGGAAAGGAGGCTGATCTAAAAGAGAGTTCACAGGAGAACCGAGAAGAAAAGTGTGGAAGTGTATTGCAGACAAAATAATGAACTATTATACACACATACACACACACACACGCCATTACAAAAGAAAGAAAATAATTTTATCCTGTCAAATAGCAGATTTAGATAAAGAATAAGGGGCTGGAGAGATGACTCAGTAGTTAAGAGCATTGGCTGCTCTTGCAGAG
>NW_008481199.1:0-3079 GCF_000622305.1 Nannospalax galili
TTCTGCAAGAACAGCCAGTGTTCTTAACTGCTGAGTCATCTCTCCAGCCCATCCAGAATTTTTACTGAACTATTCATATTAGGTCAAAGAATAATTCATGAGAAATTGAAATAGTGATGAATAGTGAATAAAATTTGTATATTTGCTATATCACTTACATATTCTTTAACTAAAGAACCAATCTAGTTTCACGAGATTATATGTTGTTAATCTATAAGTAACTCTACAATAGAGTCTCTAAGAAAAGCACATAATGGGCTAAAGTTTAAAAAAAATGTATGTATAAGGTAGAAGACTAGCCTGAGTTTGATAAGCCTGAGCTATATAGTGAGTTCGAGACCAGCCTGGGCTATATAGCAAGACACTATCTCAAAATAACCAAACAAACAAAAAAGAAATCCGTTCTAGTACAAGTTCTGATTAATTTATTTATGATATATTTTCCTACAAATCTGTCTAACCTACAGGAAATAGACCCTTCCTAATAATTATAAAAACAACCCTTACTTTCCAATATAATAAGCTGGTTTTTTTTCTCAATATATTCTGTACAATAAATAAACCATAGAGAAAAATTGAACAGCAAAACCAGAAAATTATTCTTGTAATTAGTATTACTTGGAATTTTCAGAGTACAAACATTGACTCAACTGTGATAAATGTTGTATTTGTTATAAAAGGAAAGATATTTCTAATAATACCAGCTCAAAGATGTCAATGTGTCAAGTACATTATGACAAAGAAGTCAAGTGTGGTAGCCCTGTGGTGGTCCATACCTAAAATGTTCTAACATTCAGGAGGCTGAAGCAAGAAGAGCAGGAGTTTGAGGCCAGACTGGGCAACACAGCAAGACCCTGTCCAAAAAGAAACAGACAAAACTAAGAATGTAAAAGTGTTCAACTCTGACTTATAACAAAATTATTGTTCCATAGTTAAAAAAGATAAAAAAAGATCAGATCCTTCATTAGATCTAATAGTATTGACAATTTTATGCTTAAAATGTTAGCAGTATACACATAATTCAAGCTGGTGGTAATCTGAAATTTTACTGCATAATTTTAAAGAAAATAATTAAATATTTTTATCAAATCAGGCATGTTCTTTATCCACTCCAGATACTTCATACCCAAAATTTCAGAATACAAGTCACATGGCTGGTGAACATATGCACAGATCTACTGTGCCTGAACAGAGATGTGTTCAGAAGCCAGGTGTGTCTGTCCCTTCTGTAAACTCCCTCCTTTGAGGCCCTCAGACCACACCTGTTGAGCCCAACATGACTGGCTGAAGTGGGCCTCTGTTATGATGCATGACTGTAGCCGTATTTTAATTTCTTATCACTTTTGTTGGATTGAGGACTGCAAAGTAGTGTTAATGCAAAGAACATATGACTTCTATTTTACATACGAGCTATACAGTGAGACCAACTTTATGGATATGATTATTATTAAACAATATTTATTTCAAATTCTTCAATAAATCGCCCAACAATCCTCTAAGGATAAAATCTGTGTTCTCTTGAAGCTGACCTCATTTGTTAGGTAAGTGTAATCAAGGTGCGTGAAACATGAGATACTATGAGAGGACATGTAGGCTACTACTGGAGAATAAATACCGGCTTTGATGGCAGCACTTCTGGACTCCCCAAAAATGGGCTTCAGCTCAGATTCCTTTTCAGAAGAGGAAGACTCAGAGGATGGAGCAGAAGAGGACAAAAAATCCATAAGGGAAAGTAAAGCTTCCAGATGAAGCACTAAGTCTAAGGACGAAAATGCAACCTAAGGCAACAAACACCAGGGAGGAGGATTTCAGTGCAGGCACATTGCTATGATGAGCATCAAACTACACAGTCAGCTTGAAAACGGCTCAACGGAGGCCCTCTTCCAAATACCTTCTATGAGCAAATTGCTAATATAATTTTAATCCTTTTCATTATTATTACACTGCTAACCCTTACTAGCCATTAAACCAATGCTCTGCCCGCTCCCAGTGCAAACATTAACTCTAACCTCAGCTGAGCTTGATGAAGCTTAAGGAAAAATATGAAGTATTCCTAGACCCACTACCCATGCTCAAATGACTGAGCAACATCTACCCTAGGCCATACCCTGTACTTGTCCTAACCTTATTCTAACCCTAAAGCGAATGCATAATTCAAGCATTTAATACTGCCATCAAGACATTACATAACTATGGTATGCTAAAGTGAACAAAAATCCCTTAAAATAGTATTATTTGTATTCCACAAATAATTTTCATTTGAGAAACAATCCTTTCAGAGACCAACTTTTGTAAGACCTTAATTTCAATTTATATGCACTTGTTTCCTATTATTATTGACATACTCTAATTTTAGAACTCACATCTTACAACTAAAAATGGCTATCAAGCTACATTTAACCATTCACAACCCAGTCTTAGACTGAATTATGAAAGATTACCTTCAGCTTCTGTTTGGTGTTTTCATGAGTGGTTTTAAACTCTGGTCCATCACTGTCTGCCTACAAACAGTGAATAATTAAAAGAGTGAGCTGCAAACACTAAAATTACACACACTGAAAACATAGATACTTTACATTTTAAAGTATGCTCTTAAAACAGCATAAGCACATTTCTTACAGGCAAAAAAGAATATACCCCCCCAAACTGACCACATAAACATGTCTACAGGAGTAAAAGTCTCTAGTCCCTTATTCTACTCTAGAGGAAATGCTAGTATACCTAGATTAGATGGACCAATCTGAAAGGGAGAAAAAATACTAACATCTGGATTATAACACCCTTGCTTCAGAATACAGCAGAGCTCCGATTGTTTAGTCCCACTTATTCAATACCCTAGGGTAGCTCAGAAGGTCAATGGAAGTATACAGGATTTTGAGATGTTCCAATAATTCAACCAAGTTGGACTGAAAATTGTTAGGGGAGAAAGTTGAAATACTAAATATGAGGGTAATATAACTGACTTTTTAAAAAATTTTATTCATTATTGTTATTTTATGTGTATGAGTATACCGTCTGCATGTACGTAAGCACACCCTTGTCATGCAATGCCCATGGAATTCAGAGAGGGAGTTGGAGT
>NW_008481200.1:0-3100 GCF_000622305.1 Nannospalax galili
ACCACCTGACCTTTGCTTTAACAATGCACCCTGATCATAACAGCAATTTTCTATCGCAGCCAAAAAAACTGAAAAACACCTAACTAATCACAACCCCTCTAAGGCTACTGACTCACCTTCCTGCTACAGTCTCACCTCTCCCTACGTGTAAAAGAAAAATCCTATAAAATCCAGCATGTCGTGACAAGAAACCACTGCTCCCCTTCTCCCATGGGAGCAATCCAGTCCATCCCAATACATTTCTTCTTTTCTTGCCTGTTTCACTAAATTTTCCTCTCCCGCTAATGTGAGTGTTGGATTGAGAACTATTGGAGTTGATTGATGCTGGATGAGGGATGATAGTATGCTTTATATTTGATATCTAGATGAACTAGACTCTGGTGGACAAATTTACTCTGATGGACATCTGGGTGCAAATGCTTGATGGAATCAGACTTAACATGTATGACAAAATACATGCAGTCCAGTTTCAGGGTGGGTGACATGGATGGGGGGCTCTAAATTTGAGAATGAACTGTTATATAAAATTACAAAAGCTCAATAATTTTTTTTAAAATAAAGATCTGGTGTACAAGAAAAAAAAGCTTTATTCTGTTTCTAAACATGATCTCATGGCTGAAAAGGATTCCAATGCATACAGTATATTAGAATAAAAGGAAAAGAGAGGCCTCAGAAACATGACTCGACATGCAGATCCAGGCTCACATGTGGAATCCACAAATGGTTTTGAATAGGCCTGCACAGTCAGTCTGCCATTAATGTGTGCGGATAACATTAGGAGGTTCATCAGTTAAAACATAGAGGTAATATATTTAAACAATCACCAGTAGATTTTTAAAAGTGAGAGAATAAATGAAATTTTAGTCTGAAATGTATTTGATTATACTGTTATACTGAGATGGCTATAAGAAACATCAAGTATTAAGCACTTATGCTGCTATGTCAGTGGACAGTCTAGAATTATGAATTTCTATTGATGCATTATCCAATAACTTGACTTATTCTAAAATACACAAAGTTTTACCTGAACAAAGACTTTTGTTTTGCATTGTCTTCCCCTTTTAAACATAAAGCAAAATGTGGATTATTGCAACTACAAAAATATAACAAATTAAATTGAGAAGACAAATGCTTTGTTGGTTTGGATGCATTTGGGACATGCCCAATAAAATTCTAGAGTCATTCATTAACAGACAATTAATGCAACTGAGGACACTTTCCACTTCTTTGTATATTTCAAATGGAAGAAGAAAATATTAATTTCTTCCAGGCACTAAGTTCAAATTTTCCATCTTAGAATGAAACTCTGTGATACAGTGAAGCTCCAGAGGAGCCAAGTTCAATTCCCAGCAACCACACCAGTGGCTCACAACTGCCTGTATTTACAGATTTTGAGGAACCAACACCTCTTGCTTACACTCACATGCACACACCTCCCATATTTACAAGAAATTAATTTTTAAAAACTAAAGGTTAAAAAGTATTGGAGGTGTACCTACTATGGACAGCACTTGCTTAGAGTGCGTACAAAGACTAGTGTTCAGTTCCTATAGCACTGCCAACAACAATAACTATGGTCAATTATTTAAGTTTTAGTTGGTAGCCCGACTATAAAATATTACATGCTCTTGCCACCTTTAAATGGGAGTTGATTAAACATAAAAGTAACAGAATATGTGAAAAATGTCCAGACTGAGAGAATGTAGAAAGCAAATACCCAGAGGACTTTAATTATATTATTAGTGATAAAAATAATAAAACCATTAAATACTGTATCTCATATCTGTGAAAAATTGCTTTTGAGTAACTCAGAACTATGTAATGATTATTACCTGTAAATCTCAATGAGTGTGTAACAAAAACTGAAACAAAACAATTATTTATAAGTCAATATCCTAGGATGTGACTGTGGTGGACAAATATGTACTATATTGAAAAATGTTGTTCTTTCTTATTTTTAAATATTGGCTTTTTTATATGTATTTGAATATGTGCATGTATCTATTTAACATGCATGCTTGTTGTTCAAAGAGGCCAAAGCAGAGTATTGGACACCCTAGAATGGACTTAAGCAGCAGTTGTGAACACCCTGTGGGTGCTGGGAACATAACCTGGGTCCTCGGTAAGAACAGCCACTGCTCCTAACTGTTGAACCATCTCTCCAGTCCCCGCCAAACCTTTCCTTATTTATACAAGATATGACATATGTCAGTGTCCAAAAATTAGAAGAAGCCAGAATTTTTTCAGAAAATTTGATTTCAAACTTAAAAGTTCTGAGATATAATTTCTGAAATATTCTGAATTCCTTTTTTGGAAAAATTGGAAACTATAAAACTGCAACTTACACTCGATTTCCATAATTCCCTTTTTGGGAATAAAATATTTTAGTGCTTTGTTTTTATGCAGAAGAGGCCATCTAGAATAACTGACTTTTAAAATTCTTACCCATACTGCTCTGGACAGAGTCTTCAGCTACAGATGTTAAGTCTTTGCAGGGGGGGTGGTAATTCACTGTGAAATAATTGGAAAAGGGTTCATTATTCTAATATTCCGATGAAAAACTATTCTGAAATGCTCTGAATTCTCTGGTTTCTTGCTAGCATAATGCCCCTTTTATTGGAGATTTATAAACAACCTTTAATTTGTGCTTTAAATTTTACTTATGGTTAGTGATTGCTTTTCTTACAACTTGTAACTTCTCATGGGAAAGAATTGGGAACAATTACCCCCTGACTGAAACAACACCTCCCAAACACCCCCCATGCATGAGAGGAGAATTAGGATGGCATTTCTTCCACAAGCTGTGTTATGGTGGTTTCAGCCACTGATGACTATATACGCAGTCAACGATATTAGTATTCCTATTTTGTCCACCCTCCACCCCGTGCCGTACAGCACCATGTCTCCTATCCTGACCATTTGTAGGCATTTCATTGAGTCTAATATTCCCTCCCAAGAGTTGGGTCTGGTAGACCATGAAATTTATTCCTGCTTCCAAGGAAGCAGGGTCCAGGGTTGCTCTGCTAACATCCTCACAAGCTACCACAGGTTTGGTATTTTAAAACTGTTTTTTATTGATTCATACATGACTGGCCTCTGA
>NW_008481201.1:0-3038 GCF_000622305.1 Nannospalax galili
CTGTCCTGTAACTCACTATGGAGACCAGGCTGGCCTTGAACTCACAGAGATTCGCCTCCCTCTGCCTCCCAAAGTGCTGGGACTACAGGCGTGCGCCACCACGCCCGGCTTTAATCTTTCCATTTAAAAAACAAATCTGAATTTAAAGTTCAACTTGCATATCTCAACTGATAGACTATTTTGATATGAGCAAGTTTTGGCATGAATAAGCAGCAACAGACATCGGCACCCACGCAGATGCCCAGCAACTGGTGAAACGAATTCTGGTTTCAGAACTGTTAAAACAGGGAAGAGGGTACGTGCGCCCATGGAGCGCGAATGGAGGAAATAGAGCACTTAAAGTACAACCAAAACCACTGCAGAACTGAGTGTAGTAACAGATTTGGAAAAGACCCAAATCCATCGCCTGTCATCTGACTAGGCGCTGTCCCCTTGGCCACGTCCAGTGGATTTGCAGCCCCAGGAGCAGTTCTAGCTAAAAGGGGACGGCCCAGCTCTCTGAAGTTTGTAGGGAAGGGAAGGGTATATGACTGCGTGTTGGTGGAAAATATACTAGCCCTGAATATGTAGAAAGTCTCATTACTAAAGTGCAGAAACTTTAGGCTATTAAGAAACACTTAAAATTACTGAGCATTCACGAGGACCCCATCCTCAGTGCTTCCCCGCTAGGCCACCCTCGGCTTACGCCCGCAAAGAGGCAGAGGAACCTACTCACCGGCGGGCCTGGCTCAGAGGAGATGGGCGTGAGAGCCGAGCTCGCCGGCGCTCTGCAGCAAGGTCTGCTGCGAGCAGGGCTGGGTGCCCGCTGTTCTCGCCAGCCTTCCTGCACACAGCGCAGTCCAGCGTCACGCAGACTTCCGTCGGGAGCGCAGAGGACGCGCGGCCTCGGGAGTGGACAGGGGGCTTGTCCCAGTTCCCATCTCTCCCGCCAAGAGGGTGCTCCCGAGGCACCCGGCAGCGAAGCTCGGCCGCAACGGGCGCCCTGAACCCGCTTCTCCAGCCCCGGGTGAGGACGCTCGCGCCGGCTACAGCTTTGCCCCCCAGCCGCGGCCGCGAGCACTCCTAGGCCTCAGCCGAGTCCCGGCGCCTCGGCCCGTGGACGCGCCCTCCCGGTCCCAGGAGCGCTGCCCTGCGCTCCCGGCCGGCCCGCCCACCCCACGCGGCCCCACGCCAGCGCCACTTCCCACAGCTCCGCCCTCCTGGGGAGCGGGGCGCCCCAGATCCCGGAAGCCGGAAGCCGCCAGGCCGGCCAGACCCCCGGGCGGCGCCCAGCCGAGCCACCGGCGCCTCTTGGGAGTCCTTCTGGGATTCGGTGGCCAGGCAGTTCTTCCTGGGGAAGCCCCTTTCTCTGTTTTTCATTCATTCTTCTTAGGGCTTCAGGATACAGCCTTAAATAGCACACGGTTCCTGCTTTCCCCTAAGTTCCCTCTGGTGAAATTGATAAGTAGAAAAATATGTAGATGATAATGGCAGTAGGAGCCTAGAAAGCAATGACATTTTAAAAACAATCCTGGAACATGTATTTTTAATGTTCTTAAAGGCATGTATATATTCGTTTGCCAGGGCTGCCATAAAAACTGCAGACTGAATGACTTTAAACAATAAGAATTTATTTTCTCATGGTCCTGGAGGCTACGGCCACTTTTTTCCCATATTCTCACAGAGTCTCCTATGTGTCTACAGCTGGGGGAGCTACTGGTGTCTACTATGTCCAAATTTCCTCTTACAAAGCCACCAGATTGGATTAGAGCATTCCTTAGTGCCTCCTTATGTCTTTAGAGGTTCAATCAACACATGAAGGGGGGGTTGGTTTGCAAGACTGAACCCATAAGAAGGTATATGAGATGGCAAGATAGGGACTTAACCAGAGCAAAAACTGGAAAACCAGCATTGAAGACTTTAATTCAAGTTGGAAGCTGCTTTTGCCCAGGCAGCTGGAAAATAGAACTTGCCTACATGACTGAGAAGTGATAGATGTCTTTGGTAGTAAAGGGGAAATTGTTTTATCTAGTGGCTATTTGGGGGAGGGGTCGTGTATCTAAGGGGACAGGTTGACTTCTCCCTATCTTGTAAGTAGTCGGTTTTATTGCACTTGTTCTCTCTTTGGACTGGCCATTTGGGATCAGGCACCACTTTTGAAGTCAGGATCTAAAGGTATGAAACATTACAGTCAAGATCTGATTGCTAAAGTGTGGGGGTTTTCATTCTATTTTAGGAATATTTCTTTTTTTGTCTCTATAGTCATGTCGTAAGAAAAAGTAAATACCAATCTCCTTCAGAAGAAAGCATTATAATTATAAGCACTCAGCTTCCTACACATACATTTTCAGAAACAAATGTCAAGTGCAAAATTATAGATAACCAAAGCTGTGGATGTGGTTCTGTGTTACATAGCACTTACTCAGGCTGCCCGAGGTTCTGAATTCAATCCCAGCACTTTCTTGCTGAGGATGAGTCTTCCCACTGGGTGACTCACAACCACCTATTCCAGTTCCAGGGGATCTGATGCCTTTTTCTGGTCTCTGCAGGCACCTGCATAGAGATGGTGTACATAAACTCATGTAGCCAAACACACAGTGTTAAAAACAAAAACCTTCAATCACCAGCATACAAATAGAGACCTGCAAAGACTATTGCTTTTAGAATGATCAACTATAAGATATTTTCTTAATTTAAAGAAATGAAACCTAATTGGAACTATTTTGACAGATACCTGGAAACTCTAGACAATTATAGAGTAAATAAAAAGAACTCAATAAGCCAGCATAGTGGCACATGTCTTTTGCCCCAGCACTTGGGAGGCAGAGGCAAGTAGATCTCTGTGAGATCGAGACCAGCTTGGTCTACAAAGTTCCGGGCCAGCTGGGGTAACATAGAGAGGCCCTGTCTTTAAAAATAAACAACTATGCTGGGCATGGTGGTGCATGCCTTTGATCCCAGCACTCCGGAGGCAGAGGCAGGTGGATCTCTGAGTTCCAAAGTCCAAAGCCAGCCTGGTTTACACAGTGAGTTCCAGGCCAGCTGGGGCTACAGGGAAA
>NW_008481202.1:0-3100 GCF_000622305.1 Nannospalax galili
ACAACCGAACTCTTCTACTTTTGGAAAATCTTTCAAGTATCCAGCAATGATAGGATGTATCTAAGCCTGTGTACCGTTCTCTAGTGTGATGATTGATCTGGACTGTCAACTTGGTTGGAGCTGGAATCAACTAAGAGACACAGCTCTGAGTGGGTCTGTGAGGACATTTCTAGAATGGATTAACGAAGGGGAGAGGATCCTGCCTTGGAGTGTGCAGTACTTTCCAATGGAGGTTCAGATGGAAAGAGGTTCTAGAAAGAAATGAGTGCTGCTTTGCTTTCCCACCTTTGCTCTTTGCTAGTGAGCACACCTACCCTATGATGCTGCCTCTACTGCTGCTACCACACTGATGCCAGAATCCAGGTCCTTAATCCTTCCAGCATCAACTGAAAGTCAGCATCTCTCCAGGAATCCTCCAGGCCCTTGGCACCAGATTGGAACTGCTGAGGCACCCAGCCTCATGAGCTGAGCAGCTTCCAGGTTCTCTGTCTCTCCACTATGCCGATGGCTATTCTTGAGCAAGTATTCTGTAATCCCATCTAATAAACCCCCCTTCATAACATATTCATTACATCAGTTTGTCCCTCTAGAGAACCCCGATTAACATAACAAGAGAGCATATTCTGGAGGCTGTTGGTATATCAAATACACATTACCAGCTCTCAGGGAAGGTCAGGAAGATAGTACAGGACCCACCCTTGACCAGTGGTCTATACAGCAAGGACACTGGAGGTAATTTCTTCCTTTTTCATGACACAATACCTCAAACAGTGCAGTATGGGGATGAATTCACTTCGATGACAGTACCCTCATGTAACAGCTTCAACTGTCAATTTGAAACGCTTAGGAAGAGGACATCTCAACTGAGGAATTTCCTCCATCAGATTGACCTGTGGTCATGTCTGAGGCATTTTCTTGATTGTTAGTTGATGTATGAGTGTCCAGCCCACTGTGAACAGTGCTATTCCTAGACAGGAGGGCCCGGGATGCATAAGGAAGGTAGCAGAACAAGCCAGGGGAGCAAACCAGTAGGCAGTGTTCCTATGTGATTTCTGCTTCGAGCTCATGCCTTCAGGTCCCACCTTTGCTTCCCTTGAAAATTGACTGTAAAGTGTAAATTTCCTCCTCAAGTTGTTTTTGGTCATGGTGTCATTCACAACAACAAAGAAAGCAAATTAGAACAGAAACTGACACCACGAACATGGAGTGTTGCTGTAACGGACCTGATCATGTGACTTACGTCTTGAACTCTTGTGAGAGAAAAGTGAAGGATTTGGGAGCTTTAGGCTGGAAAAGCCATTGAGTACTCAGCTTAACAAGCTGTTGCGGGAACTTGGAAAATAATGCCGAGAGAAATGTGGTCAATGGAAGCTTGACCTGTGAAGTTTCAGAGGGAAGTTTGAGAGTCCCTCAAAGACTCCTCTGCTGGAGCCATTTGTGTGATCTTCTGAAATAAGAATCTGTGGTTTCTGGACAGCTAGAGCTGAAGAATCAGCTGTGATTAAGCAGGAGACCCATATTACTGAAGGGAAAACTTTCCTTTATTGGAACAATGATACTGGATAGCTGGGGTTGAAAAATCAGCAGTGGTTAATAAGAGACTATTTCCTCAAGATCAGCACACAGAAGCTATGGTCCAGAACAGCCAAAGGTTTTGTCTCAAGGTGGAAGCCAAATTTGGCAATATGTAAGCATCTCCCACATGGTGCTGATTTTGAAAATGGTCCCACCCCTAGACAGGTGGGCCTGGGCTATACTGGAAAGCTAGCTGGGCATACTGGAAGGAGCAAGTCAGTAAGCAGTACTCCTATGTAGTTTCTACTTCAACCCCCTGCCTTGAGTTCGTGCTTTGATTTTCTGTGTTGATGTACTATAAAGTGTAATGATATTAATCCTTTCCTCCCCAGGTTGGTTTTGGCCAGTGTTTTATCACAGCAACAGCAAGCAAACTTTAACACCTCCTAACTGTGAAGCCACATCAAACCCGGTGCCAATAATTTGTACCTGTGCTGCAAAGTCAACCCTTCTCCCATTATGCTTTGCTCTTGCTGTTCTTGTACAATTGGTGCTTTGCACAGAACTGAAAAACCTTACTGTTATGTCTGCTAACTTTCACCCTCTTAGATTCAGCCTAATCATCCCAGCTTGTCAGGACATTTTCGGATCCTCATTTCCTCATGCAGTAACTTCAACAAATCATTGCTCATATTTTTTAACTAAATAAAATTGGAGAGCAAGCCCTGAGGATGGTTAGAGGGAGCCTTCCCCTGGGCATAACCAACTATAGCCACACGTGACTGGATCTGCCTTTGTAGACACTGTGTCTGGGTTTAACAAGGATTCAAATCTTTGATGGAAACAATACTGAGATTATGATAGAAATTTAAATGATTTAACTTCCACAATGTTCAATGAAGGTGTCAGAGGTGAGTATAAACTTTTGAGGATGCTGTGCTCTAAGACATTGAGTTTTGATTTCCTGGTTGCCTGGTGACCCTTGAGGGGTGTTAGGATAAGGACAGACATTGTGATCTAGTGGGAGATGGGAGTAGGAAGACTCAGGACAAGAGGAGTTCAGATTCAGGGTGGACCAAGTGATTATTTCAGAAGAGGACTTCTTGACAGAGGACAGCATGTCAGAATTAGCCATGTCCTTCTCTAGAGGACAGCATGTCAGAATTAGCCATATCTTTATCCATTCTCTATCATCTGTCACTCATCATCAATCTATATATCTATGTATTATCTATCTCTGTCAGCTTTCATCTATCAACTATCTATTATATATCCTGTTTATCATCCATATTTCATTCTATCATATATCCATCTATCATCTGTCTATCCCTGTATCATCTATCCACCTATTATCTGTCTATCCATTTATCTATCATCTATCTTTCTTTCTTTCTTATCTAGCTAGCTACCTACACACCTACCTACTGTAACCAGTCACATGGATAGCAATACTACAACTTTAACCCTTCCGAGTGTTGGTTGAACATCAGATACTATTGTAAGAAAACTGAGCACATGATTCACTTACACCCCATGGCAAACCTCTAAACCAGATGTCATTTTTAACTCTATAGGATAAAAAAAG
>NW_008481203.1:0-3087 GCF_000622305.1 Nannospalax galili
TGTGTGTGTGTGTGTGTGTGTGTTGGGCATTTCATGTGTCTTGGCATGTGTGTTAAGCTCAGAGTACAACTTATAGGAGTCAGTTCTCGTGTTCTATCACATGGATTCTGAGAAACAGTCAGGTTGCTTCTCAGACTTGGCAACAAGAGCCTGTATTGACTGAGCCATCTCATCAGCCCCTCTATTAGAAATTTTCAAGATTTAAAAAATTAAGCAATAAAGTTTGTGTGGACAAATGTGCAGATATTTCAAGAGGTCTTTTGTGGTACATTTCTTCTAAAGTTTCAGAATAAGGAAAAAAAATCAATGCTTATTTATTTCTTAGATCTCTTTCCAAATATAAGCAATTAATTTAGTTAAGGTTATGTAACGGATTTTTATATCTTTCAAACTATTTGGAAATTTTATCTCTGACTTATATAAAAATAAGAAGTATGCCATATGGTTTAGAGAAATTAGGAGCATTTCCTGCTACAGAATATTTATGTCCTTTAATAAAATTCCATATTTAAAAACTGATTCTAAAACATGTATCAGAAATGTTGGCATAGATCTATATTGTGAATTTGGTTGCTTCTGTTTCTTCTTTTATAAAATGTGCACATTTGGATAGTTATTATTTATGGTTTGATTCAAAGTAAATCATCATACCTTGTACACTTGCAGTTGGAAATATTATTTTAATAACTTGGAAAAAGTCTTTGGAAAATGCTAAAGTAGAAAAAATTTAAGGTAAAAATTCCATACCATGTCAGATCTGCCAACTATGCCTTTTTGGTTTTGTGTAGAATAAACCAAAGGATACCTTCTAAATAGTTAACAAAGACACAGTCATTTTATTGCAGGATTATGGCTGATATTAATGTTACAGACATGTTTGAATTATCTGTAATAGGCATGTCTTACTTTATTATAAATAAAAAGGGACATGTTTTAATAACACCGATTGTTTAGGTTGGCATTGAACATATAAAATTAATTACTTCATTGTTCATGAAATATTTTTAGAAAAGAAAGATTGCTAGTAGTAGTGAGATGCTTCTCTATTGCAGACTGAAAACAGTTCAATTGAAGGAAGTTAAATTTTCTTTATATTGAATATGATGTAACAGGAAAAAAATCTCATGATTATCATCCCCAAATGTGTTTTGGGAAAGATTTCAACTTTTTAGCCTTCTGTGGTCATATCCAGGATGACCAATATTTTGTTATGATGACACTGAAGACTATTCATTAGCATTTGCAGATTCTGCACTTACCAGACCCGGGGTTTGATGTTGTTTGTGAAAGTGAATTGGTATTTTATAGAAACACCCCGAAGCAGCACTGAAGCTGCGGAGCTCTTTAATTGCTCTTGAGGTTTTTATGGCCCTCTCTCTAATACAAGGTCGGGATTTCATTTTCATGCTGGAGTTTTCTGTGCAATCGCGAATGCCCTTTTGCCATGGCCATTACTTACCACTTTTGCTCATCTCTCTACTTCTGATTTTATTCCTTCTGGACTTGATTTCTGGCTGCTCCTGACACCTGCTCCAACCTGATAAACTGACAGCTCCCATTGTAAATCTTGCCCCGACAGCTTTCCTTTCCACTGCAGATGAAAATCATGTGTTCCAATGGGTTTTATCACTTTAGCACACATCAGAAATCCAGTCCCTTCCACTTCGGAGCTGTATTGTTTGGAAACAGACAGTTTGCTCCCTGTGTCTACTAAGCTTTGCCCTGGGTGCCCTTCCCTTTTTCAGCTGACTGAAGTTTTCTCTCTCCAAGAGGCTCACTTCAAATGACCTCCCCAGGCAAGTACCTTGACACTATCCTAGTAATATTCCTAGACCTGTCCAAAGGTTGGGCAACAACGTCTGCTCTGTTCTCTCCAGTTATGTCTGTTTCATTCCATCACTCTGCCTCTTTTGTTATAATTACTCACCACTATTTACCTGTATCACAGTGTATCTTGTACTCAGCAACATCTTTTTTTTTCCTTCTCCATTTCATACACAGCAAATGGTCAGTAGCACTGAGGAAAAGATCAATGAATGAAATAAGTGTAATAGGCAAAGAAAAGGAGGAACTGACCCCAAGAGATTCACACTGAAAAAAAAAATGGTGGACTAGCATTGGATAAATCAAGTTTTGAATCGGAATGCTAAAAAAGCATCCATGCAAATGAAATGTCTAAAAGCGAGCCTGTGTGTATGCGGATCTCCGTATACTTCCTGTACACAGCGAATCCTCTTTGGCAGAAGCACCTGCGTTGGACTCTGACATTGCCCATGAATATTCTGAGCATAAAATCCCGGCTTTTAGGAACCAGATGTCCTTAGCAGATTTTATTCAATTTAAGTTTTCAATTTAGTTCTCCTTTGAAATTTTCAGTGTCGAATTATCATGGATATTTCAGGCTGGGGGTATTCAAGGTTTTTAATTTAGTTGCAGATGAATGACCCCATTTGTAATAGACAGCATGTTCTTAATTATAATTTTTATAAAGTGTTGTTGCTCATTTCTTTGCTACTCTTTTTCCTTTATGAGCAAGACAAATGATTCTAACAAATTTTTCCTGTTTATACTTGACAGAACTCCATCCCCTTCGCCCCCCTGAAATGCCTTTCACTTCAGTTATGTGCATGATTCACATCCATACTTGAACATGCTTTTTGTGGGGCACAGCCCAAGGATGGCTGTAATTGGGACCCTGTTTTCTAGGTTATACGGCAGGTGAAATTTTCACTTTGCACATGCGTTCTCTCAATATATGTACATATTTGTATCATTTTAAAATTAACAGAAACTTCTTAGAGAAAACTAGGATTAAAACACACAGCTCCCCTGTGAGGCAGAGGCATTTGAATCTCTATGAGACTGAGGTCAGCCTGGCCTACATAGTGAGTTCCAGGGAGGCTAGGGATAGAGAGACCTTGCCAAAAAATAGAAAGTCCCTCCACAATGCAAATTCAACTATTATTAATATACTTTTTTGTCTTTTTGAAGCAGGGTCTCCCTGTAGCCCCAGCTTTCTGGGAACTCACTATGTAAACCAGACTGGCCTTGAACTCACAGAGATCCACCCGCCTCTGCCTCCCAAGT
>NW_008481204.1:0-3109 GCF_000622305.1 Nannospalax galili
TTTTGAGACAGGGTCTCCCTGTAACCCCTGCTGGCCTGGAACTCACTATGTGGACAAGGCTGGTCTCGATCTTACAGAGATCCACCTGCCTCTGCTTCCCGGGTGCTGGGACTGAAGGTGCGCGCCACTACGCCTAGCTTAATAGTTATTTTAAAAGCCAGTGGGGCATCCGTTCTGTTGTGTGCCTTTTCCTGGGGAGATGGGAACAAATGTCTATGCACAGGTGTTGTACGGCACTGTCCTCCAAGCAGAACCACTGCCATCTTCATAAAACCAGCTGTGTCAGTTTACAAATGATCATTCCAGCTTACTGACTTACTGACTGCTGACACTCCCTCACCCCAGCCACTCCTCCCAGTCAGTTGAATGTAATTCTGCCCTAACTGCATATGGTGTCAGTGTCTCAGGGAGGGGCTAGAGCTATATTTGGGCTGGGAAGGACTCAGGGGAAGGGGGCTCCATCTATGTAGCTATGGGGAAGCTATCCTATCATGCATGTGGGGTAAAGATTTTCCAGTGTGGCTGCTTTAGGGGTACCCACATTCTTGTCAGTAACCCCTCACTTTACTTACAAAGGTAAGTAAGCCCAGTAAACTCAGGGTTCCTGGCTTGCTCAGCTACCTTTCTTGTATAGCCCAGCCCACCTGCCTAGGGATGGCTTAACCCTCCACATCAGTTTGCAATTAACGCCTTATACACATGGCCACAGACCAATCTGAGGGAGGAAATTCCTCAATTGATGCCCCTCTTCCCAGGCGTGTCAAGTTGACAGCTGAAGCCACCCAGCACTTTTGGTTTCTGGTAATTGTCAGGTGGGAAGATGGGAAAATGTCAGCTTATTCAGGTCTAGGATCTGTGCAGTGGGCATTATGGTGGTCACATCTGCCCCATCTGCCCCACAAGACCTCTCAACCCAAGTCTCTATGTCCAGCTTCTGTGTGGGTGAGACAGGGACCCCTTGCACCTGCCTCTGACCCTGGGAGACCACTGTGCCATGTGAGGGGGACATGGGGATGTGGGGGGTATGGAGAGGGGTTTATGCCTAGGGCCTCTGGGAGGCTGGGCCTGGGAAGGTCAGGGTACTTAATGGTAGTCCAATAGGCACTCTAAGTGTGGAGGGCAGTACTCCTCTGCAGGCCAGAAGAGGACATGAACTGTGCTAGAAGGGAACCCAGGAAGAATGTGGGGCTGGGGGCTCAGACTCATGGAACAGAAGCAAGGCCACAACTGGGACCCACTGTCTGACCTCCCCCATATCTGGGGGCCCCACCCTCCTACCAGCCCAGCCCAAGTACCAGAACCCACTGCCCAGCCCTCTTCTCACCTGGGCCAGACCAGCACTTGATGGGCTGGGACTTGTGTGGTCACTGCTAGGAAACCCATCCTGTACTGCCAATGAGGGAAGAAAACAGAGGGACCCTGTCCCTTAGGCATGTTTGCCAGGGGCCTCAGTTCCTGGGAGAGGAAGTCCAGTACAGCCTCCACATGGAGGTGGTGTCAGCAGTGGGTGTCACTGAGGGGCCCAGGAAAGCCGGCTCTGAGAGACTGGGGTACACCCTGGCCTTGCTGCAGCAGCCTGGCCTGGGGATTCCAGTGGAGACTGCTGTGCTTGGGACAGAGACCTCACAACCACCTTGTGGGGATACCCACAGGGGTCATGAGAAAGGTAGAGGCCCTTGTGGGTCTACTCTTGCCAGGACTCTCCCCTTTATGGCCAGCTCAGACCAGCTCTACCTGCCAGGTGACACACCTACTACCCTGAGCATGCCATTCCAGTGCTGCGAAGGGGTTACAGGTGACCGAAAGTGGCTGCCAAGGCTAGGCCATGGGGAGCGGGCACTGAGAAAGGAGGCTGGTGCTGGCTTCAAGGACCCCTCACCCCTGCCTCTTGCCACCCTTTCCAGTCTGAAGGGAGCTTTCCTGCTCTTCTACAGAAGACTGGGGTCACAGGCCCTTGTTCCCAGCCCACTTCCTATTTCTATAACTAAATGCCACACACTGGGAAATTTATAAAGAACAGAGATTTATGTGGCTCATGGATCTGGAGGTAAAAAGGTACAAAAGCAGGGGCTAGCACCTGAGAGGGGTGCTAATGTATCATGTCATGACATTCGGAGGGCATCACATGCAGACTGAGCAAGCCTTTATGAAAAAGCCTCACTCAAGATGACCCATTCATCCATGAAAGGATTAGTTGCTCAGGAGAGCCCTGCCAGAGGTCTCAACACTGCTGCACTGGGGACTGAGTTTCTAAGACACGAACTTTTAGGGGAACACATCCTCATCACAGACCTCCCAATGTCCACAAGGGCAGGCCCTGGTTACCATGTCAGCCTGCCCCCCCACCCAAGCCTTGGCAGGTGCCAGCAGCTGGGCACCCCAGCCTGAGTCCAGGGAGAACCCCTCCATGCTGGGTCTCCATGGACTCTCTGGACCACAGAACACCAGAGGCTTCCCAAAATGCACCGTGATACAATCAGGGGTCCAGCCTAGGATGGGCTCGTTCATAGCCCCTCACCTAGCTTAGGTAGGAAGGAAAGACGTGGGTGCAAGACATGGGGGCCGGTTCTGCCAGACTTAATGAGTGTCCTGCTGGGAACCCCCGGTGTGGGACGTCCTATCGCAAAGGGGTCTATCTGCACGCCAGGGCGGCCGTCTCTCCCCTGTTCTGTGGCCGGCTTATCCGAGACGGGGACTAGGGGGCGGGCACAGGGGAGGGTGGGGCTCCGTAAGAAACACCATGGTGGCCATTGCGATTTCTCTAAAACAGCTCTGTATACAAGGTCCCTCATCTGTGTGTCGGTTCCCGCAGAGACGAGCCACGGTCTGGGGGCGCCTCGGTCGAGTCCTCGTCCTCACCCTGTCCTCACCCGGGTCCTCGTCCCGGGCTCCGCGAGCTGCCGAGCGGCACGAAGAAGGCGCCGGGGCGCAGCGAGGGCCGCAGAGCTGGCAGGGCCGGGCGGGCGGCAGCTCCTTAGGCTCGGCGCTTGGAGGTCCCGCGGGAGCCCTGCAGGGAGAGGGGCGCTGAGACCCGCCGGGCTGACCCACTCCCCCTACCCCATCCCTCTGCCCCCTCCCCATTACCGCCTCCGCCCCTATAGTCCCGCCC
>NW_008481205.1:0-3099 GCF_000622305.1 Nannospalax galili
TGGCTATTATCAAAAGCATGAAAGGTGAAAAGTATTGGTGAAGATATGGTGAAAAGAGAATTGTGTCTTGAACATCATTGTTAATGTTCAAAGTTAGTACAGCTATTTTGGAAAACTCCAGTGGCTCCTTTAAAAGCTAAGAATCAGAGTCCGGCATCGTGGTGCATGCCTTTAATCCAAGCATCCACTTGGGAGGAAGAGACAGGCAGATCTCTGCAGAGACTGAGGCAAGCCTGTTCTCCAAAGCAAGTTCCAGGCCATCTGGGCCTGCAGGAAGACCCTGTCTCAAAAAGACAAAAAGAATAGAACTGCTGTATGGCCTAAACAGCCCACTACTGGGTTATGTTCTCAAAAGTACTGATATCAGTCTCTTGAAGGAATATTTTTACTTCTATACTTATTACTTACAATAGCTAAGATATAGAAATAATCCATATCAGGGATTCAAAGTATTAAAAATGGGGTAAATAAACACAGGAGAATGCTACTGAGCCTTGAAAAGCAAGGCATACTGTTATTTGCTAAACATGGAAAGCCAAGAGAGTATATTTCAGGTGAAATAATCCAGGCACCCCACCCCCAAGACAATAGTATTGCTCTTATGTGTATGGTAACCTACAAACTCAAACTCAGTAGAAATAACAATAAGAAAGTGATTACTAGAGCCTGGCTGGGCTGGACAATAGGCAAAAAGAGAGACCTTAGTCTAAGCACACAAACTTAGAAGTGAGTTCTGGCATTCTTTGTACAGTAAGGTTGACTGTAGTTAATGCATACCTTAAAACAATCAAACAGTTTTTAAGAAGCTGGTGTGATTGAACAGCTGGTAAAGGTGCCTACTGCTAAGCCTGATAACCTGAGTTTGATCCCAGGACTCAACGTGGCAGAAGGAGAGAACCAGCTCCTGTAAATTTTCCTCTGACTGCCACATGTGTGCTCTGGAATGAGTACACACCTACACTCCCCCATTCCTCCAAACAGAATAAATAAATAAATATGAAATAAGTTGAAATTTTAAAAAGTTTCTAAATGTCGTAACTGCAAGGAAATGGTAAATATTGGAAATGATTGACTACTCGAATTACTCTGATCTGACCACTATATCACAGTGTAGCCATGTGCATTGTACCCCACACATATATACAATTTATTATTAACAATAAAATGAAAAATTACTTAAACTAATTATATCAAAGAAATAAAAATAAAAGGAAACAGAATTAGCAAATGATGACATTTTCCAAAACAACATTTTGGGGCTTTTTTCCTCTCCTTTGCTGATAGACATTTAAGTTACTCCTTCTAACTTACATTGTGTCATAACTTGCCAACTCATTAAGCTTTGCTGAATTTATGCCCATCTGTTCTTCTATTTTTTCTCTGGCAGAAGAATGGGAAAAATGCACTAAATAAACTGCATGATGATTCATTTTGCACCTTACTCGAGACTGGCAGTTTCACAATTAAAATGAAATTATTATCTTGGTAGATGGAAGTCTGGTCAATGGCCCATTACTCCATCTTCTGTTGATGCCTGAAGATCGGAAATGAACCCCATTCGAGCTGCCAGAGCCTCACTAAGCTGGCAAGTGTTGCTTGCAATACATTTTACTCTCATCAAATGAAAAATAAGAGCAGAAAAATATGTAAGGACACAGAAAATACAATGGAAAGGAAAAATGAACAAAACAATCCTCTCTGAAGATTTTGCTGAATTTCCAAATTAAGTTCAACAGCTGTCCTTGTGAGAATAAAGTACAAAAATTACTGGGAGGCACAACAGTTAGCACCAACAGCAATTACCACCTAAAAGTTTGCATACAGGGAATTAGGCAAATGAATAAGTCCTTTATGTCCAAAGCACAAGTGATAAAAATGAGCACCAGAAAGAATGCCATTTCAGCTCCCAATATAGGTTGGATGAAGTTCATTTCCATCAAGGATAAGGACTAGTCTATCAGAGGTGGTGCTTGATATAGATTTGGGAAAAGGAAATGTGATGTGAGTGTAAACTAGTACAAAATCTCAACACCACGCATGGGATATCTTCCTATAAGTTGTTGGTTAGGGAGGTCCCAGAGGCAGCCAAAAGTATACAGATAAGTGCTATTGCTCTTGGTTGCCCACCATAACTAGATGGCAAGAGTCTATTTCTAAACATGTAACTCACTTTGATTTCAGGACATAGAGATATCAGCCTCCAACTGACCAGGAAACTCCCTGCTGGTTACCTTACATAATACCATAAGGTTGTATGCCACTGGCATGGGAGAAAAGACATTAATGGTATTACACAGAGCTGGACCCTGCATGCTGCAATATTTAATTGCCTAGCAAGATGGGTCCACTGGTGTAATTCTGGCAAGATGGTTATGAGGGTAATCAACTGCCTTCTGAGTGAATATAAGACTTGCTCCTCAAGAGAAAATTTATGACTGGTACTTTAGACTTGACCAAAAACCCATGACTGGGGATGTCACAGGCCCTAGTGGAGAACCTATTGTTATTGTTTTATTAAGTGATCATGCTGTCAATCTGCCTTCTAAATATTTATGTTTAAGAACATAGATATGTGTTGCTTTCAACCTTGGTCAGAGAAGTTTCTTGGGTTGTGGGTTGTGGTTAGTGTAGAAACTCATAAGTGGCCAAAGTGCTTGTCTAAGTATCTTTGGGTTCTCAAATGTAGACAAGTCATCTACAGCAATCTCATCCCCCTCAAGGCTCAGAGAACATCTTGGAAGATCTCCAAATAGAGAGAAGAGCTGAGAAATGCTGATTTCTGGACAGAGAGTGCCTGTTGCACACATAAATTCACTGCAGCTATGGTTACCTGTGGAAGACCTGCTGGAGATCAAGCCAATCAAAGTCCTAGTATGGATAGTGGAGGAGCACTGAGGCCTCACCCTTGGTGGGCGACCTACCAGCACTTGGTGACTGCTGAGGAAAGGAAATCACTCTCGTTTGGGGATGTGGCTGCTGGTAGGTTGCCCACACCCCAGTGGATGACCCCATACTCATGTGCATATAGGTAGCAGTAATTAAACTCACAATGTTATTAATAACAATAAAAAGATGTGAGGTTGGGAGGGAAATGGGTTA
>NW_008481206.1:0-3096 GCF_000622305.1 Nannospalax galili
AAAAAAAAAAAAGGCTCAGGATAGAGATTTTAATCAACCTGAAAGCCCCAGTACTTACTTGAGTGGTGATGGAAGCAGGCCCAAGTAGGGGTCAAACCTGACTGGTAGCCACTTGGGTCCTCTAAACACAAGTGGGCCAGAAATAGCCCCACTTCCTTCCTGGTGCTGCACATTGGTCCCGTTCTGAGAGGACCGGCCTCTGGAGGCAATAAGACACAGGGACAGACTGAGTGACCGCCCCCTCCCTTTAACCTGCATACACCACTGCATAGCCGGCTCCGGTCCTAGTGGCTTCTGTGGGAGTTGGAACTAGGGATGAAGGGTGTTCTTCTTATAGGTTCAGGGTGAAGCCCTTCCGTTGTGATCTGTCCCCAGTATCTTTAGTCTGTGGCTGCGGAGCCTGCATAGCAAATGTGGGCCTGTCTCTAAAGGTCCAAGGCAGAGGGGAAGACCCTCTTTTGGTGTTTGTGTCTCTGGCTGTGTCCCAGCACATCTCATCCTTTTCTGGCTCTCTTTCTTTGTTCCTGTGATTCCATATGCTACTCATGAGAAGCAGCCTAGGGAATGCTTTAGTTTTTCTTTGGATTTTAGGTGGACTGGAGAGAGAAAAATTGGGTGGAGTGGGGCTGACAGATCCCAGCACAGAGCCTCCATCCTTCCTCAGGTACTACTCTGTCCTGGGGCCATGTCCTTACAAGTTCATTTCTCCTATACACTAAAGGAAAAGCAGGACAAAGACTATGTTATAAAAGAGATGTTTTATGGTGACCAAGGGCTTACTGCCTATTGGGAGGATCCCACTCAAAACCCATTGTCTTAGATTGCTAGCTGAAAGATAAAGGAAAGCTGAAAATATTGTGAATTAGAATAGCAGGCTTTCAAAGCAGAATGGCCACCAAAGGGAACACAATACGCCTAAGATAAATTCTTGGCGGCTAGTGACTTTGGTTCAGCCTCTGCTGAATACAGTTCTGAGTTAATAGGCAGTATCGGAGTGAAATCCTCCTGGCTAAGTCACCCCAGATCTTCCAATGAGAAGTTGAACCCCCACTGTTGCCACCTTTTCACTCCTCCTAGGCCAGAGGCTCCCTCCTTACTAGAATAACTGCCACCATTAATATCTCCCCTGAGGCCCGAGGGTTATGCTTCTCTACCTAGGGGCAAGACCCTGAACCACAATGTTGGTGGCTATAAGACCAGTGGGAGGAGATCCTCCTGTATAGGCAGTAAACCTACCCAAACATTTGGATATTATAATTGACAAATGGTGCTCAAAGCCCTCTGCCATGCACTAGAAATTCCCCAGTAAAAATTGTGACCTGCAGCTAAGAGCTGGGGAAAGCAGCATGATGATGCTCACCTTCCCTTTCCTGGCTTGGAGTCAAAGTGTGGTCACACTGCCCCCACAATGACCAGGACCAAGGTAGGGGCAGTGACACTAGGATATGTCCCATGAGGGGCCGGGCAAGAGCTAAACTTGGACCTGGGCCCACACCCTGACCACACTCATCCATCTGCAACTGTCCCTGTGTGCGGCAAACTCCGCCTCTGACAGCTGCCCTGATGCTTGTGCCCACTTCAGGGAGCAGTCTAATATCACTTTGACATGGCTCTTGCCAGACAACTTCCTAGTACAGTATAACGAGAAAAAATACAACTAGCATGAAAACAAGAAAAAAGAGTGCCTTGCATGTGAGCGCACAGCTTCAAGAAGCGCCAGTCGTCGTCTGCATCTGTGCAACCACTCCTCTCCACTGGTGCCATCACTGAGCCCAGCCCCAAGTCGAAGGCTTTTTCATTCTCTCCCTACACAACCTGACACATCCCTGTCTCTGCATGCTCCAGCTAAGGGACAGGACATGCCCTACCTCCAAAACCACCTCTCTGACCCTGTTAGTCATGATTCCCAATAGGAATAATGGAACATAAACTCTTAGCCCATCTCAAACACTGACGCTGTACTGGAAGCTTGGCATTTCTGTTTCCTTGGGGTAAAAACCCACCTGGGCTGGCCACCACCCACCCGTAATAGCCAAATTGCTGCCTGGAACCTACCCAGTAATGTTCCAAAAATATCCCTTGTTCTTGAGAGGCCAAGATTGGCTTCCAGGTCCATCTTCAGAGATTATTAAAATTTGAACTGCTCCAAATATGTCACACTTCCTGAATCACCCCCACTGCCGCCTGTGAAATAAACAGGCACTAAGGACTACCAACCTGTCCAGAACTTGTGAGAAGTCAACCAGGCCACAGCCAATATTCATCTGGTTGTCTCCAATCCCCTCCTAGGCCTCATAATTGCTGCAGCCCAATGGTTCACATGCCTTGATCTAAAGGATGCCTTTTTCTGTAATTGCTGCAGCCCAATGGTTCACATGCCTAGATCTACAGGATGCCTTTTTCTGTTTACATGTGGTACCTACAAGACAGCCAATATTTTTGTCTGAATGGGAGGACCCTGCCACTGACTGGAAGGACTAATTGACTTGGACCCAATTGCCCCAATGGTTCCCAAACTCTGTCAAAATATTTGGGAAAGCTTTGATGATTTGATACATTTCCCAAACATGGAGATGAAGTATGCATTCCTGTAATATGTGGATGAGAAGCTTTTGGCCAACATGATATTGGAGCAGTACACTAGGGGAACAGAGGCATTGCTAGATCTGCTCCAGAGGTCTGGAAAGAGATGTCCCTAAAGGCCTAGATCTACTCAAAAGAAGGTAAATATCTTGGGTTTCATATCTCAAAGAGACATCAGGCCTTGCAGACTGAATGAGCAATTTGGGCCTTTCTAGTCCCCGAGACCTGGAGACAGACCCAAGAGTGTCTGGGGGTAGCTGGCTTTTGTCTCATTTGGATACCTAATTGCATATAGATAGTCAAGCCCATTTATGAGGTCACAAAACAGTGAAGAATAAACCATTTGAATGGCAACACTAGCTACAAAACAACTTCCTGGCTCTCAAGATGGCCCTGATGGAAGCATTGGCCTTTGGACCCCAGATGTGACCTCAGAATTTAGTCTGTCTGTCCATGAGAAGAAAAGAATGGTGCTAGGATTGTTAGCTCAAAATGTGTGTGTGTAGGGGGGGG
>NW_008481207.1:0-3111 GCF_000622305.1 Nannospalax galili
TACATAGTGAGTTCCAGGTCAGCCAGGGCTACATAGTGAGACCCTGTATCAAGAAACCAAAAGGATAAAAAGAAAAAGAAAGAAAGAGAAAGAGAAAAAAAGAGAAAGAAAGAAAAGATTTTTAGACACTTGGTTTTGTTGGAAATTGGGTCGGTGGTAACAATAGAAAGATGCTAATTGCCACACTTCATGGGCAAGGTCTGTGTGCATTGGAAGTTGCTCTCAAAGCATTACAAATCTCTAGTCTTTCAATGTTACTGAAAATCAAGTCTGAGCGGCTTGTATTTGCTGCCACAAATTCATACGGGGCAAGGCCAGAATTCTTATCCTGAAGTTTTTGGTTCTGAAATGCCACCTATTTCTGTTGTCTAATGTTTACAGAACCCCATACAGACATAGGCATAAGAGAGGAGCTATAAGGAACAGGTCCACAGAGCTCCTGTTATTAAGGATCAAACCTCAAGGTTCAGACAAATTATGACATAATCATTACAAGACCAAGAGTTGGCCACTGGTTGGGTCAGGGTTTTAAGTTCCATTATTGTATCTTCTGCAGATAACTGGAACGTTTACTTAAACATTAAGCTACCTGATAATCACATGGCTCTGTTGACCCACACTGGAGGAATTGCTCATATTTAATAATTTCTGCATAGAAATTGACTTTCAACCACCTATTGGTAACTTGATGGACTAGGCAGGTTTAGAATCTAAGAATGAGAGCTTGAATCAAGCAGTTATTACAGTTCTAGAGTTGTTAATATATATTAAAAATAAATGCCAATCAAACAAGACCAGCAGGAATAATGTGTGGGGGATGACAGCAGTTACATAGGGCTGCTATGAGCACAGCTTGCTGTTATTACAGCTATGATGCCTGGGAAAGAAAGGACACTCAAACTCAACCAAAAACCATTTGAAAAGGTCCTATCATGTGAAAGTTACTAATGATACCAGCCTCCAATGATAATCTAAATATTATCCGTTGCCCCAATAAAGACTCATCGTATGGAAGGAGGTGAGCAAAACCCAGTTTCTCTTCTCACCAGCTGTGGGGCCTTAAATAAGTCATGGGAACCACCTGGGGCCAGAATCCCCGACTCAAATGGTCGTAAAGGGCTAAAAGGCTCAAGGTGTGAGCATTCCTTTCACTTTGTGTCCATGTGTCCACAGAAGAATTCTGGAGTTTAGCGAAACCTAGAAACAGCCTAACTTCAAAGTGACTGCAGTCAAGTTCTTATTGTTCTGCTAGTGGCAGAGCCAGGAAGCCAAACCGAAACGCTGACTCTCTCCAATGCAGTTTCTTCAGCAGCCACGAGGTGGTACCAGATGGTAAATTCTACTTTTGTTTACACAGAGGGGCGAAAAAAATCCAGATATGAGTAAGTCTCTACATGAGGTGGCCAGGAAGTTCATTCCTTTCTGTCGTTTATAAATATTTTCAGCCTGGGATCAGTTCATGAAACCTTGTTAGGAGATGAAGTCTAGATATCTTGAGAGTGCTGTAAACTGAGGAGAAAATTAAAGGGAAAGAAAACTAAGGAGAAGGCTAGAAGCCATCAAATTGAGAAAGGAGACAGAGACAGCAGAGCTGGACATGTGAAATTGTCACAACCAGACTCAGAAAGAAATTACTTAGCTGTCTTTAATTGTACATTAAAAGAAAGCATAATCGTCAGCTTCTTCAACTGCTTCATATAAGAAACAGAGATGGCAATTCCTTACTTGCCTGAAGGTCAGAATGCCAAGGTCACTTAGCCAGCACTACAGCAGGACTGACCTACAGAAAGGACTGACCTAAAAGATACCATGTTTAGGTAATAACGTCTTCTGTGTACACGTGCAGGTGCACCTTAAGTAGAGTCTGTTCAAGACCAGAGGCTAGAGCTCAACTGTCCTATGTTCCATTCACAACCATCTTTTTCATTTGACCTACTGCAACAGTATCCCACCTGCCTCTCCTTCCTTCTCTCCCTCCCTGTAACCCACTGCATCCAACTGCCTGAATTCATTAAATCATACTACTCTCCTCTTTAAATCACTTCAAGGGCCATTTTCTGCATTTAGAACAAATCTAAACTTCATCCAGTGGGTTGCCAGGCCCTGCGTGACCTGGCCTCAGCCGGCTTGTGGCAGACACTGCTGGTTGACTAATATTGCATCCTTTTTTCTTTTTGGCATCCGAACAAAATTCCATTGTGTGTAACTGCATGAGCTCAGTTACAAATTCCCAGACTTCTAGACCCTTTTGGAGTCAGGAGAAGCTGCATGACCCATTTCTAGCTAATGAAATGTAAGTGGAAGGTGACTGGTGGGAGTCCTCCCTGGAAAGCTGCTTTTTCTATCATTTTAGCAAAGGACAGGCTCAGCTTGCAGGGGCCTTTACCTCCACCTCTCTTCTTCCTGCTTGGAATAGGAATGCAATCCCTGCAGGTAGAGCTATTATTTCATCACAATCAGGACAAAGACCACATGCTAAATATAGAGAAACAGAAGGATAAAAGGACCTGAACTCTGATAGCATGGGCTGGGCTGCCATCTTGGACTACCGACACCTAGATTTTTGTCTAATGTGATACAAATACATCTCTTGTTGATTAAGTGACATCAGCCTGGCTTCTGTTTCAAAATAGATGTTTTATAATACAGCTTTCAAATATTTTCTCTCACAAAAGTCTCCCAGTTTACTCATCCCATGTGCTTTTAAAATTTTTCCACTCCTAACTCCTGTTCATTCAAATTTTTACATAAAATAGGGTTATAAATCAAATATTTACTGATAATAAATCATAAAGAAATGTTTTATAAAACAAGTCTTTGGTTTACATAAAAATTTATCATTTATTAAAGTTAAAAGCAAATTTAAACACTTAAGAGATGGATGTGGTTGTTTATTTTTACATAAAGAATTAAATCTTGGCTGAATATTTTATCTTACAGGGCACAGACCATCTTCAACATTTTCCAGAGTTGATTGATAGGTTGAATTTATTTTAAATTCAAATATATATATATATATATTTTTTGGTCTTTTTGAGATGGTCTCCCTGTAGCCCAAGGTGTCCTGGAACTCACTATGTAAACCAGGCTGGCCTCAAACTCACAAAGATC
>NW_008481208.1:0-3112 GCF_000622305.1 Nannospalax galili
TACAGGGAGACCCTGCCTCAAACAAGGAATAAAGTGCTTTAGGATGATGATGTTCTCAGCCTGACTGGGATTCCTTACAGCGAGGCAACCAACAATGTGACCCCTCCTGCATTTCTGTGATGCCATGGGGTGATGATTCTGAAAGTTTGCTGCAGTGAAGGCACAGTGGCTTGCTGGCCTTCCTCTCTGTGACTTGCCATGAAGTACAGGAGGCAGACTGGCGGAAGGGGGTGCTTCTTACAGGACTTCAGAGGTTTAAGATTCTGATTGAAGTTTCTTTATGATGTGTCTTTCATAGGAGAGACCTCAGGAATGCAGCTGGATCTTGGTGATGGCTTTTGAAACTTGTACTGTATATGAGATAGATTAAGGTTATCATTTCCCTAAACAAATATTCTTGGTGTTAGGTGCACTAGTGCACTAGTCCTTGCCTTTTCTTTGTGTTTCTTATATTTTATATGTGAAATACCAGTTATCCTCCAATTGAGTGAAGGAGAAAGATTTTTCTTTTGCCAGTTTAGAAAAAGATCCTCGAAGTACCTAACTGAATAATTGGTTGAAAAAGAAACTTGCTTGCTTTATTTAAAAAAAAAAAAAAAAAACTCTTCTAATTTCTATATTGGTATTATATAGCTTTATGGAATATTTTGAATACTTAATTCTTTTAATACACTATTTTTAGCTATATCTTAAGGCTCAGAAAGCTTGGGAAAAATCGCTCTGGCAACTCTGTATTAGGTTTATATTTCTAATCTAGGAATGAGTTTATGTGCTAAAATTGGTTGTTTAGAAGTTGTTTTTCTCACAGAAAAGTAATATCGGAAATAATAGATTTCATACTCAATAAAGACTTTATTTAAACCCACCAGAAAGGAAATACTCATGCAAATACTGTGTGTTTAATTTCTGTAGGTGTCCTGGGCTATCCTTTTTTCCCATGTGAGTTCCTCTACTAGAAGAGATGGCTTAGCATATAGGTTGCTAGTTTTCTTGACTTGTGGGGTTTGAAATACTGTGAATGTTTAGCCACAGCATGCAGTGAAGATTCATTCCTTCAGTAAATATTGACCAGCCTGATTCCGTGATATGCAGGGCACCATCCTCAGCCCGTCCTGAGCTGGCCCTGAAGGTACAACATAGGGGAAAGCACAAGGTGGAGCCTCATGGCTAGGAAGGAACAGAGAACGAGAAGGGGCTTGAGCTTTCAGGGCTCCATGTTGTAGCCCCGATACCATGCATCAAGACAACAGGAAGGTGGTAAAATCTGAATGTAAAACTTGGTTTCAATGCCTCATAGACTTCTGTTTGAAGACCGAGTCTGTGTGTAGCCAAAGGTGACCTTGAACTAAAGGTCTTCCTGCCTTCACCATGAGTGCCTGGTATGACAGGACTGCACTACCATACTCCATTTAAACAATGTTGGGGATTCATGAATTAAGATACAAGGACTCTGTCAACTGAGTTCCAGCCCCAGCCTATAATAAACTATTATATAGTATTTCTGCATACATTTACAATAAGCCTAAATATATGCAATGGCCATGGGTAGTAGTGAATGACGTTATGAAGCAGTTGTGATTTTTATTTAATTGTAAGTTCATATAACTTGAGTTTTAATGATTTATTAACAAGTAGGTTGCTAGATTCCTGAACACTGAATAATCAGCTCTCACAAGACAGTGGCCCAAACACAGAGCCCAGACTCCTATGCTTCCCTTTAGCCACTAGGCCCGGTGACTGTTGGAATCCAGTGTTGTGCGTATCTCAGAAAGGTAGCATGTAGTGGACCTCATAAAACGCAGTACCTCCCATGACATCTGAGGCAGAACCCTGTAGTAGAAGCACTGACATTCCTGCAGAAAAACCCATGAACATTAAGTGCACAGTAACTGGAAACAGCTGTGGGTCAGCTCAGGCTTGGTGTTGCATCTTACAAACCTCTTGCAGAGCTTCTTTTCGTGTGCTTACAAATGTACTTGTCAGGAAAACTTTATTCTTGGACCAGTTGGTTTTGGAGCTGTGGATGAGGCATCCCATGCCTGTGTCACAGTTTATCAGGGCATTCCAGGTCTAGAAGGGCCTCTGTGTCTACTTTCTCCATGTAAGGGAGCAATAGAACCTCAACCTGCTCTCCTGCTTGGATCCTGGGTGCCCTGCAGAGGAGATGCTCACTGACCTTCCCAAGATAGGGTCTGTCACTGCTCTGGGGCTCGCAAAGTAATCTAGGCTGTCTAGCAAGGGAGCTTCTTGTCTCCCTGGGGTGCTGGGATTGCAAGTGTGCATCAGCATACCCGGCTTATTAAAACACATGGGTTATGGAGGATCTAACTCAGTCCTTATGCTTGCATGGCAAACACTTTATGGATTGTGCCATCTCCCCAGCCCTAACCTCAGACCCTTTTTTTGTCTTTTTGAGATAGATCTCTCGGTAGCCCCAGCCAGTCTGGAACTCACTGTGTAGACCAGGCTGGGCCTGTATCTCAGAGAGAACCACCTGCCTCTATCTCCGGAGTGCTAGGATTAAAGGCGTGTACCATGACACCTAGCCCCCTAAGAACTTTCTTAACTTGGTGAACAGGACTGTAGGTAATGGTCTCTTGCCTTGTTTGTCTGTTATACTTGGGATAAAATGCTTCCATTTCTGATGTGACCTTTCTCCTCATGATTTCCCACTTTCCTTCACTGTCTGACACATTTGAATCAGGTTAGTTCTGAGGTGGCAGCAATTTATAAATGGTAGTCATGTCCCCAAGGAAAGTTCACAGCTTATTAATGGTTTGTTTATGTGAGGCTTGTTTATATTTTAAGGCAATCTTGATACTAATTTTGTAATCAGGGTGTGATATACAGTATACAATTTATAGCAAAGTTTGAGTTTCTGGTTCCTTTCCTTTTGAGTTAGTATTGTTGGTTGGGTTTGTTTTGGGCTTTGAGACTTGCTATATAGACCAGGCTGGCCTTGAACTCTCAGCATCCCGCTTGTTTCCTGAGTGCTGAGATTGCAGAGTGAACAACCTCACCTACTCAAGTTCTGACTTTCTAAAGCTTACATGTTTTTGCATGATAGTTACAACATGACAGAACTCTAGATCACAGTCATGCAGAAAATTAA
>NW_008481209.1:0-3097 GCF_000622305.1 Nannospalax galili
TGTGTGTGATATGTATAGTTGTGTGGATACATTTGTACAATGGTGCATGGATTTCATGGTACATGTGTGGAGGTCAGAGGACAACTTGCAAGAGTTGGTTCTCTCTTTCCATAATGTGGGTCTCAGGGATCAAATCCAGTTGAACCCAGGTCATCAGGCTGAGTGGAAAGTGCTTATACATACCGCTGAATCATCTTAACAACCCTTTATTTTATGTATTACATTTATTTAAATGTCTTTATTAGCATATGTTATTTATACCTAACATACACAAAAATGACTTTCCTTATGACATTTTCATACATGTAGATAATGTATTTGATATTTGCTCTCCCCCTTACCCTCCTTTGTCCCCTCCCATTCTTGATCCCATTTCTTACCAACTAGCCTCTCCTACTTTCATGGTGACACAGTGATATTTCACTAGGGTTGTTTACAGGATCCTGGGTGAGGGTTTGTTTACAAGAGTCCTGACACCTTACCAGTGGCTATAGCCTAGAAGAAAATCCCCCTGCCCCCAATCCTTAACCATGTATAAATCCTTAGGGAGAGGTGAGGCCTCATGAGCCCTTTTCCCTCCTGTGTCAGGGTGTTGACTGGCTCAGTCTTGCTCAGATCTTGTGTAGGTAATATAGCTATTGTGAGTTCAAGAGTGACATAAGGGCCTGGCGTGGTGATGCATGCTTTTAATGCCAGCACTCAGGAGGCAGAGGCAGGCAGAACTCTGAGATCGTGGCCAGTCAGGTGAGTTCCAGGCCAGCTGGAGCTACAGGGAGATCCTGTCTCAAAATAAGTAAGTAAGGAAGGAAGGAAGTAAATAAATAAATATACCACACAAAAACCCCAAACAACAAAAGAGTGCAGTAACCATGCCATACCCCAAAGTGTTTTGCACTGTTACTTCTTCTACTGTGCTTACATTGTTTCCACCCCTTCCACCATGTTTCTGAGCTTTGGAAGGAGTGACATAGATGTGTCATTTATGGACAGGCATTCAACAGTCTTTATTCTCAATACCGTGACCAGCTATGGTTTGCAGTCACAACTGAACACTGTAAAAAGCCTGTCTGACCAAAATTGACAACAAGACTAATCTATGGGCATAAACATAGTTATTTAGAAGAGTATTTGATGGGCACATCATGTCTACTTAACAACACAACACCAGTAGCTTCCCTACTAGGGCCACAGGCTTTCAACTGAGGTTTCATTACCAGACATGACTTCCCTCCTGCAGAGCATCAAATTCAATTAGAAAGTGATTGATTATTCTGTAACAAAATTGCTACTACTCACCAGTGGGCTCATCTTGCCTGGCTGGTAAGTATTTTTTCCCACAGTCCACAATTATGAAGAGGCTAACAGAAGAACTTTTGAGGACAGAAGTAGCGTGAATGTCACAGCAACCATATCCTGTACCATATCCCGTATCTTGTGCGCAAGATAGTATGAGTGGGTTGAGGCTAGATTCAAGTGTCTATGCATGCCCTTTTCTGAGGTATCAGAGGCCTGCCTTGAAGTTCACAGCCCTTCTCCTAAGGGACCACTCTCATTCCTCCATTATAACCCAATATCTCCTTTTGTCTACACTATGGTTAGGCTCTTAAATGGACATTAGGGGACCATGTGTTACATGTTGTACTGTTATTGAAAGGGCTCATGCCTTTAAGAGCTGGAACTTAGCAATAGGAAGTTCAAGGGCCTGCCCTCAAAAGGAACATTGAAACCCCAGCTCTACCTCCCCCTTTCTCTGCTTCCTGGTCACCAGGAGGTGAGTCTCCTCCTCTTCCATGTGCTTCCACTACCATAATGTACAGAGATTTAGTGATGTCACAGGGGTTCAGGAATATGGGCCAATCATGGATGAAAATCTCTAAACCCATGAGCTAAAATAAACCTTTCCTCATTTAAGTTAATTTTCTTAGGTATTTTGTCATAGAGATGGAAAACTGACTAATGTAGTCTGCGGCTGCCTTTTTTGACATTAATGACATCATCTAGTTTTCAATCTAACCCACTCTCGTTGAGATCTTAGAGAAAAATGTGTGAACTACCATCTCAGAGAATAACTTCAGTTTTAGTCTGGGTGAACAGCTTTGCTCTGGAAGAACTAATTCCTGTATAATTGCAGAATCAGCCTTTTAGGGCTGGAAGGCTATGGCTCAGTGCTAGGAGCACTGGCTGCTCTTTCAGAGGACCCAGGTTTGAATCTTGGCCAATGACTGCCTTAACTCCAGTTCCAGGGGAATCTGGCACCCTCTTTTGACCTTTACAGGCATCGCACAACTTATATACATTCAGGCAATATATTCCTACACATAAAATAATGAGTAAAATATTAAAAATAGAATCAGCCTTTTATAGTTGTATGCTCCTGGGTCATATATATACAATGCTTTCTGACTGACCATACTATCTGAGTCCTCGAATACCAAAAGATAGGCATCAGGCTCATAATTTGTTTATTTTTAACAAACAATCTGACCATTGAGCCCCTTGCGGGTATTGTACTTTAAGTATGAGGACAAATCTCAAGAATGAGGGTAGGTTGGGGTCTTGCTGCTAACCCAGTCCAGCTGTGAAACAGTCTGAAATGAAACAGGGATGAAGAAGCCTTAAGGACCTCACATACCAAGTGGCCAACACAGAAAACAGAGACAGAAGTCTCTGTAGCCACCCTGAAAGAAGCTTGTGGCTGTTTTAAGCCCCTCCTTCAGGCCTGGCTGAAAATATTAGAAAGAAAGCAAAAATAATTCCCAAGCCCAGTGGCTCAAAAGCCTGTGGTCTGTTTTGAGGCAAGCCTTTAATGTAATTTCTGCCTCACTCCAAAGGCTCAGGTCAAAGTCACCAGTGGGAGCTTGTTCTCAGTTGACTAATGTCTGTACCATTAAAAGCCGTCAGAGCCTATGAAAAGCAGAGCTAGGAGTCTGCAGTCACTGGGCCCCGCAGTCTACTTGGACTCTAAACTAAGCAGAGCTCCAATTCTGACCCCAACACTACCTCTGACAGTGTCTCTTCCTTGGGCAGGAAATCTTTGGCTTTCCCTGTGTGATGGTGGTCCCTCAAGTGGCTGGTTACAAAATTTGGGTGAAAATCC
>NW_008481210.1:0-3082 GCF_000622305.1 Nannospalax galili
AAAAAAAAAAAAAATCCCACCAAAGGGAGATTTCATTACCCTCCCTACCCCTCACTTGGCTGATGAGGAAAGCAGAGCTCAGAGAAGGTAAGTAACTGGTCACAGAGCAGAGCTGGACTGGAACCCAACACTCTGACCCCAGAGCTTGAGGCTGTACCTTCATTGTAAATGCTTGTTGAATGACTGTTTGGTTTTGAACCTGACAGGGTTGAGGGATCCTCCAGGTAGAGCAGTGAAGGAAGAAAAGGGAGGGCTGGGGACGGAAGGCTGTGGGACAGACACCTGGAAGAATTGCACCCACTCGCTGTGGCAGTAGGGGAAGGGGCCCTCCAGAGCTGCAGGCAGCTGGCTAGGGTCCACATGGTGACTGAGGACCTCCAATGAAGTCAGTACTTCCACCTGCCGACAAAAAAGTGAGTCAGGAGGACCAGGGACTTGGTGTGGGGACAGATGAAAAGGTCATGCCTGGATCCTACCCAGGTGCCAACCCTCCCACAGGGAAGGTCCTGAGTGGTTTTCTGAGCAGTCTTCTCTGAAAACTCTGACAAACCATTCAGAATCAGATTCTAGTAAAGAAATAGCACATTCAGTCTGTTAATTCCTGGCCTGGATCCAAGGCAGACATCATCAATCAATTGCAACACTCATTCCTTCTGAGCTTGGCCTTTTCTCAAAGCAGCTGTCCAGGGAATACAGAATGACCAGAGCCCACCCTGGGATGAAATGTGTGTGTGGTTTTCACACTGCTCTCGGGTGGCCCACAACCGTGCTGTCTTCTCCTGGGGCTGATGGGTACCAAACCCTAAGTGTCTCCTGAGACATAGACAGGGCACTGCTTGGCAGTGGCGTTTCAGATATCTGCTGGAACAGTTCCAGAGACCTAGACTTGGGCTGGGGCAGACTGGGCAGGGGATTGCCTTGTCTTGTTTGTTGTTCTGGCTGCTCCAAGCCTGCTTCACAGGCCTGCAGCCCCACCTTCAGCTCAGAGCACAGAACTGTGGGGTCCCAGGCCCCCCAGAACTCCTGAATCAGAGCCCACACCTGTTCAAGGTCCCAGAGAGATCGGTCCTCCTCAGCACCCACTCATCCAGGGCAAGCTGACCCCTAGCTTTAAGAGTTGCTCCCTGAGCAACTGATCTGGATGCTGGAGGAACGTTCAAGTTGAGAGGCTCTCTCCAGCTCACTCTGTGCCTCTTTTCTAACCAGGAGGAACAGGATGTCCAGCATCACTTTATGCAGCAGGCAGAGGGTCAGGTGCCCACATTTACCCTTGTAGGACACAGCACTAATTAAAAGGATCCGCGGGGGTGCTTTCCCGAAAATTCAGAATCCACCACATCTGAATGAATTAGGAAGAGAAGAGTGGGTCACAGACTAGAGGAGACTCCAGTTCTATGTCTGGCTGCTGAGTGACCTTATGCCTCAGTTTCCCCATCTGTAGAGAAAGGGAGGTACTGGCAAGATTAAGCCTTTCAACCAAGCCTCTGTCCAGTGCACCTCTCAGCTACGTGACAGTGTCCACCAGGCATTGCTGGGATCCCAGTGCAATGGGATCAAACTGGCTGATGTGCCATGCAGAAGGGCTTGGCACCACAGGCTGGCATTTCCTAGCCTAGGTTAGATTGTTTCAAGACAGAAATTCTGTAGTTCTTCATCCCCTCTCCCAGCTCTGCTCAAGCCCAACCACCACGGTTGCCCCCACCCTCACCTCCCACACCTCACCTCCAGGGCTCCACTTACCTGGACAGGTATCATGTGTAGCTGGAGAGCTGCTGCCTTCTCCCCTAGGAACAGCAGGGTGCTGATGGCTTCTGGAGCCAGAGCCTGTAGGGAGAGAGCCTCTTCAGGACTGCTCTGAGTCCCCTTCCCTTATCACCTCCTTCCCCCTGAGGGACATACATGGGCATGGTGGGTCCCCCAGGTAAGGATTTTGTGTGGCATGTTTAGAGGGGGAACCACTGGCCTAATGAGAACATAAGTTCAAGCTGCACTGCAAGCCTTCTTTGATACTCTTGCCCTCTGGGCCTCAGTTTCCCCATCTATAAGGCAGAAGATCAGAGGGCCAGGTAAGCATGCGTACACCAAACCTCTCCTTGTCCAGTTGCCTGCACTGGTTAAGAATCTTCTTAGTCAGGGAGTTTAAGTGGTCCAAGCCTAAGCCAATCAGAGCCTTACATTCCCCTGAACACAGGGGTTGGTTGATAGGTGCACATTTGAACCAGTCAGCACTAGTGAAACACCAAAAACTTTCACTGGGACCTCTGAGAAGTCACCTCTCATTGTCTCCTGCTGGAGTTAAAAGAGTGACTGTGTGACCTTCAAGCTGCCACCAAGTGGGAGAGGGGCTGTGAGAGAGCGGCACCTTTCTAAGAGGGTTAGAGACACAATAACTGAGTCCTTGGATCCAGCCCTATCTGCAGCTGGATTGATCTGGCTGTTAGAACAAGGGCCTGCTCCTTTAAGACAGTGGTCACTCTTAAAAGGCCAATTCCCACAGCCTGGAGAGATTAGCTCAGCCTTCCCTTCCCAAAACTCTCAGGGACAGAGAGTTAAGCAGCAGTCCGTGACTTGACAGCTCTTAGTTTGTGGTACCTGGCTCTTCTAAACTCTTTGTTACATATAATATGTTGAGCTAGCTCAGGAGGTGTGAAGCTTCCTGCCAGCTTCCCATGAACTTATGCGGGTCTCACAGCCCCTTTGATCTTGGGAACTTTGTTCTGGGTACTTCTCTGGAGGCTCCTCTGCCCACCCCCATCCCTCTCACGGTGGCTCTCTCTTTCCTTATCTCTCTTTTAATCTCACTGTTTTAAAAATATTTCATTTTATATTTATTCTCACTCTTAATGAAGCACCCCTCCCTGCAAATTTTAAAGGGAAGACTTAGACTGGAGAGATGGCTCAGTGGTTAAGAGCACTGTTTTTTCTGCAGAGGACCCAGGTTCAGTTCCCAGCACCAACATAGTGGTTAACAACAACCCAAAACCCCAGTTCCAGGGGATCTAACGCCCTCTTCTGGCCTCCTTGGGCATCGCATGACACAGGTGTGTTTACATACATGCAGGCAATACACTCATACACATAA
>NW_008481211.1:0-3114 GCF_000622305.1 Nannospalax galili
AAGGAGGGTTGTTAGTGGAGGTAGAAAGGAGATGAGAGAGTGTGGAGAAATTAGTGGGACCAGAATGCATTATCTACATGTGTCAAATTGTCAAGCAATAAACAAAACATAACAATTTGGGGATTAAATGTAATGTCAAATGTGCTTTCATATGAATACAACATCCATTGAACTCCTCTGCTCAATGATAGAAGTAAAGCTTGCATTTGTGGCAGTCAAACCCTGTGGCTATAAATAAGCAGATGGTAAATATCATCATCTACACATGCTACAAATGTCCACACTGGTATCAAGAGCACTGTACCTACTAAGGCATACTTGCTATCTGGGAAAGATGAGACACTCAAGTGTCAATATGCCTTTGGCACTGGAATTCCTTCACTCCAAATCAATCCACAGCAATCCCACCTGTAGTCCTCACTCTACTCATCTTGACCCTAGTTGTGCCTTTTGTGTTTGCTCACTTGTAGGCTTGTTTTTCTTTGAGTAGGTAACTTCTGGCCATAGTTCTCAAAATTAGTCTTCAACTGTGTTTTACTCTTCTATGCTGGATGCTTAGGCTTCATTCATGACTACTCTGATTTGATCTGTTTCTTTTAGGACCTGCTCCAGCAAGAAATAAGTAAATAACACACAGAGATATTTCTTCCTCCACTATTGAAAAGATATTTACAAAAGAAAACAACACCAATGCAACTATGTATATGAAGACATTTTATACTATCCTCTAGGATTTAATTGTATTGAAAGTTGTGGCAAAACATTCCAAAAATTCTTCTCAAGGTATAAATGTTTGACTTTGGGAAAACTAAAACCTGAATCTAGGATTTCTTGATGCTGGAGCCTTGTCTACCAATCAGAAATGTGTATAGCCATATTATGTCCAATGGCTTAATTTTTAAGTACATTTCTTGAACATCTATCCTATGTACGTCCCTAAGGATAAGCATTCAGATGTAATGATGTCACTCTTTGGTAGCATTTCTCACTATGCAGAGATACTGTACTACAGAAAAGACTGTAAGACTAATGGAGGCAATAATTTTATCATGAAACATCTATGAGTTCTTCAAAATTATGGAATTAGCTACTAAATCAAGGGGACACTCAAAGTGCAGAGTCATGAGCACCCAGGAGTAACAAGGATAGTACCTCCCACTTGACATAATCCACATCAGAGACCATATCCATAGACCTAAACACATTCAAGAAAGAGCCCTTGCAGAGTATAGGGAATGATGGTCAGTCCATATGTGGTACAAGGTCAGAATTACTCTTGGGAAAATGAAATGCATCTAAAATATTTTTATATGTGGGGATACAGGTGCCAAGCCAATGGACTGTCAGGAGGAACTTTCTTGATTTAAAGTATGTCAGCACAGTGAGTTTGTGTGTGTTCTATATGCACATCATCAATGTGAATGGTACACACAGAAATCCTTAGAATGAGACTGCAATAGCAGCAAGATCATTAGGAAACCTGGCTGTCCCCAACTGAACCTAACTTTAGGGAAACAAGGGATCAGAGCACGTTACTGTGTCTTGTCTCCTCTATTGTGCTGAAATGATGAAGTCCTCCACAAAAAAATCTCCTTATTTTGGGGGAGTCCTGATTGAATCTTCAGAAAGTTCCCATGGTCCCCAAAGTGGTTTTCCTCATTTATGTTCCATGTTTGCTGGTTTTCCCACTCTCTCAGATTCATTGTTGAATGCCTGCTTCTGACTCTGAAAATGGAATCAGCAGCTGTGCTATTCACATCAGCCAAGCATGCCCTGGACACAGTTCAATAAAGAGCCATCATGACTGACACCTGTGGCTGGTGCTGGACCTGATGGTGGTAGCTGATGCCAACTGAATGATTTCTGTCCTTTGATTTTCTGCTCTGAAACTTCCTCTGCCAACACCAGCAAGGTGCTGCCAAAGCCACAGGCCCAGTGTCCTGTTCTCTCAGACTCATGCAGCATAAATATAGACAATATTTCCACTTCCGTCTGGTATAGTTGCATCCTTTATTTTTGCTGTGTGTTTTTTTTCTTTTTCATATCTTATAAATAACACATTCTAAAGAATCCCAATCCATTGAGACTATGAATGTTACCTCTTTGGAGAAAAGGACTTTGCAGGAGTGATTAAGGATCTGGAGATGGGTAAATAACTTTGGATCAGCCAGGTAGCCTAAATACATCACAGATCTTTTGAGCGAAAGCCAGAAAGAGATTTGACACACACAGGGGACAGTGATAGGAAGACACAGGGAGACCTTCCAGAAGTCACTAGAGGTTGAAAGAGGAAAGGAAACGCTTCCCCAGAAATGTTCACAAGGAGCATCAAACTCCCATATGGCAACTTTTCCAAGTGATGCTATTTTGAAGTCTGCCTTCAGACTATGAGAAGCATACATTATCTTCCACTGTCTTAAGCTCCTGTGTACATATGATTATCATCAGTCTCCCAGGAAACTAACACAACCTCTACAGAGAGTTCCTTAAAGTTAAATTCACAGGGATAGAATTGGAGACAATCATGTTTGGTTGGAAGTAAGACCTGTGATGCACTTAAGTGCATGGTATAACAGAAAAGGTACATGTCATGTTTCTGATGTGAATCTGAGTTTTCCTAAAATTACATTTGAACCTAATCATGCAAGACTACACAAACCTAAGAAACTTTTAGTCATTTAGTCATAAATGATGGGCATCAAGTGAAATTAAATCATACTTGACACTACCTCTCAAATAAACCGGATATAAATAGTAAGAATAACAAATAAACAGCATGTGTACATCAGTGTTTGGAAATAACATGTGGAAATTATGTTTATCACTGTTGACCAAAGAACACTTATTTTGAAACTCAAAAATAATTTTTTTGTTAATAACAAATGATTAGAAGAGTTGTACTCTGAAATCCTTCCCCATACTGTCCAAGGAAAATGTCATTGAGATCAGTCAATATAACTCACTGAAGAACAGAATGCACTCCAGGCAAGACCCTGGGAGCAAAGACTTTGTTTTCAAAGACTTTGTCTATGTGAAAATAATTTCCAAACACTTAAAAATATTTTAAAGTGAAAGGATGGAAAAAATATACCAAGCAAATGGCACCAAGAAAAA
>NW_008481212.1:0-3114 GCF_000622305.1 Nannospalax galili
TTTTTTTTTTTTCTTTTCAAGAATAATTTATTTTCTATTGTTATTTCTTTTTAAATAGGAACAGGGTCTGTTCCATAAAAAGAACAGTACCAATCCAGGCTATCTTAGGAAAATTTACCTGAAGGATCCGATCACAGCACAGGTAAACTGTTCATTTTAAGAATCTCCCCTCCCCCAAGGCTTTTAGCCAAAAGACTTTTCAAAAGCCTGTTATAGTTAATATTTATTATTGCTCACAGAGTCGTTCCTACTAGTAACTTTGCATCAGTGCTTATGTTTAACATTGTGCTACAAGGTCACCAGGGTGGAAGGGGCAGGATTTGCGTTGTGTGTGTGGTTGGGAGCCTCAGCCTTGGCTACTGCACCTGTGTGCAGAGCTCCAGCTCTTGCTTGCCTGCTTTTCTCTTCTACCAGTTGAGCCAGAGCTTGCCTTTCTAACTCATAAAACGTGCTTTGCCTTACAGAGAGCATTCAGTGCCATTGAGAACGCACAGTCAATGAGACACCAGCAGAAACTAATGAAGCAGTCTTCACTGAAGCTTCTCAGGCCCCAGGTGCCGTCTTGATTGCCGTTTACAAGGCTGCTGCCTAGTGGAAAAGCAACCACTTTAAAGATTCTGCTAGATTCCCAGCAATTCTCTAGTCTGACTTTTTGGGCCAACCAGGATTGTTTTCCTTTCTTCCTTCTTTAGTTCTGTAACTGTATGTGCTAGCCATCCCCTTCTACACTGAATGGCTCAGACCACCAAAGAAATACCACTCTGGACTTAGAGAAAATTCTCATTAATATTAAAATTGTGAAAGGACAATAGGCTTGTTTTTAATTAAAGTCTTCACTGAAGAAAGGAGAGTTTAGAATAAATAGTGTTCTTTGAAAGATTTTAGCCAGACACATATTGGATGCTTTGACATTTTGTTTAAAGGTAATTTGTTCAATAATTCAAAAATGTGAGAACATTTTTGGTAAACTAGGTAATTGAAGAAAAGCCACTAAAGGGAGAGGTGACATGTTTTCTATTTCCTTTTCATGAAAACATTGTTTGCTAATAGGTCAAGTTTTACATTGGTGCTCCTCTCCCACCCCCCTTTCATTCTAGCAGAAGAATTATGGACAATCTGGAAGCTTCAGAACAGTATCCTCTGCTATCTGTAGTGCAACAGTCACAGGATGTAGAAGCTGTTTATAGTCTTTTTCAGGATGAGTTTATATGGCACAATTGTAATTTACTGATAAATGAAAATATTGCACTTTAAGCTTTTCAGGACTCAGAAATATGCAAAATATAATATTTTTATATTTCCAGAAATTGTCTTTTAGAAGTTCAAAGACTCGTATCATAAATTGACATTTAATCCTAATGGATATCTTTTAAATACTAGGAAGAGTAAAAAATCTAGTTGCTTTATTGTATGTTTAAAAAGTCTATATAATAACATTGGAAATGGTATCACACGTGTTATTTGAGGAGCAGGCCTCTGTAAACAACTCAGCACAACATATTTTTGTCCTGCCTTGTCTCTCTAATGCCAGTTAGAGACGTGTTGGCCATAGACACTGAAGGATTTAGTTTCGGATACACCTTTAGATTTGCTTGGGGTGTTAAGCATGGTGTTTATTTCAAAGCATCAAGTCCTTGATGAGATGGAGGTGTGGACGCTCATGACTGCTCTGCCCTGCTGTGTGGGGTAGTTCCACTTCTTCATTCATGCCTTCTAAGACCTCACCATAAAAACCGCTGAGGCTTTTCTGGTGCTGTTTCATGTTTTGTCTAAGAAGAGAGTATAGAAATCAATATCCTGAATATTTGATTTTTGGTATTTGTTGGCTTTTCAAATCCTTTATTTCTGTAAAGAAAAGCATCATATATATAAAACTGGTAGCTTTAAGAACAATTTCTGTGGTACTGATTAATTGAAATTTTGGGAACATTATAAACAACCTTATAGCAAGTATTTTGTGTCTTTAAAACTGACTTAATCAGGAATTTTGAATATCCAATTATGATTGCCATACGATTCCAAGCTGTTGACAGTGTCTAAAAATTTAAGAAATTGTATTGCACTGGTGGTTTGTTCTGAAAATGAGTATATGGAATATTGGACTAAGAAAAATTCCAGAAATCTATAAACTCATAGTCTCAGTTGACTTACCTCCAAGTATCTTTAATGTTTTTAATTGGTATACATATCTGGGACAAAAGTAACCCATTGCTAAAATGTAATAAGGTCTGTTGTGTTTGTAAAAATATTTTCAGAGTCAATTTCATATGAAGTACTGAGAGAAATTAAAACACTTGGTACTTGTTTGCACAGGCGAAAACTTGTGTGTGTTTGTGTTAAATACTCAATACTTGCTTTTGCCTTTCAATTTTCTTTTCTCTTCTAATCTCATAATAGTGAGAAGATACATTAAAAGTTGTGGAGGGCTTTAAAAGGTACTGGTGAGGGAAAGCTTTTCCCAGAGCTGCTGAGCCCCTTTGCCACACTGGAGCTGTGTGGCCCAGCTGTGCTCTCTGAAATGCACAGCTACATTGCAGTGAGGCCCTGTTGTGTGGGTTCTCACAGCCACTGGGGATGAATGATGGCTACTAAGGCAGGCCTTTCCTGGGAAACACAGAATGCCACAGAATGGTTTTGGCTTGAGACTTCTTCCCAGTCTCTTGCAGTCCCTCAGTCCTTCCCTCTCTGTACCCCATCCCTCACTTACTGGGCACTCTGGATACGAATCCGAAAGCCTATCCAGTGCTGGATTATTGAGAGGGTAGAAGAGGCTCACAGTGCGACTGCAGCAAAGCAGAAGCATCCAAATCAAAGTGAACAAAAGGAAGAACACATTTGGGCTTTGTGAGAAGATCCAGTCTGGAATGGACTTCCTTACATGTGCTTCCAGATTAGGATGGTTCCATTTTCTATTATATATGAGAGGATACTAATACCTTTTTGTTGCTTTGGGACACTGAGTATACTAATCTGGGGACTCTCTGGACATCTGTATTTTTTAAAAAAACAAAGCTTCATGTGTGTTTCTAAGGCACAGCCAGGACTAAAAATTGATACTCTGGACTTAAAATAGATACTCCAAAAACTCAGACATTCATGCCAGTTTTTTTTTCT
>NW_008481213.1:0-3121 GCF_000622305.1 Nannospalax galili
GCCTCTGCCTCCCGAGTACTGGGATTAAAGGCGTGTGCCACCACGCCTGGCGCACCATTCACTTTTATATGACCTTGGGCCAAACAATTGTCTGTTGTACACTTCCCCATCTGTAAAATTCAGTAACCATACCCACTTTATTGGGTTGTTGTAAACATTAAATGGGGTAATGTGCTTAAAACACTGAAAGGGATTTTTATGTCCAGTAAAATTTATTTACTTTTAGGATTCTTTTTATTCCTTTCCTATTTTATATTTCCCTTACATTTTCTTCTTATTTTTCCCCATCTTTCACTCTCATGAGTATTGATATCTGCTCTTCAGCAATTTGTTTCAGCAATTGGACAGTCTGTGAAGGCACTTGAAAACTCGGACTTTATGACACATCTTTTATTCACTAGACATTCCCTCATTGGAAATCAAAATACTTTTTATAAAATGCAAGTATTACCATAGAATTGTATACTTAGAAACCTGCCTGTAATATACAATCTTGAGCTCTCATCATAGGATATAAGGCTGTCCACAAATGACACTTCTCGTCACATTAAAACATTAACTCTACCACTGATATAATCTGCAATAGCAGGTGATATAGATGTGATGTATTTCATATCCAAACACATTATTCTATTTGGTGTCTCTGAACCATTGTTCATCCTTATCCACTTTTCTGCCTTTAAGTCTTGTTTATGAAGCCTCCTGTATCCATTCACTTAGTATGTTCTAACTCATTATCCATTTAATTCTTCTTTCCTTTTTTGCTCTTACAAAATTTCATGTAAGTTATTATGGCGATGTCTATCACATTGTTGGTATGAATCTACTCAGAAAGACTGTGAGCCTCTAGGAACCTCTCTGACCGCTTTATTGTTTCTGGGTCCTATAACTTTGTCTGAAACTCATAAACATATTCTCCTTTGAAGACTTGTCTTCAGTCATTCCAGAGAAAGATTTGTGTTTAGGATTTATGTTTAGGATTTGTTTTGTACAGCTGATATGGATTCTGTCAACTATGATGACTATGCTCAATTGCAGAAGTCTCAGAGCTGATTGAAAATGGGCAAGAGATTCTGGAATATATAGGGTTGAACTATGAGAAAACCAAGAAATGGACAAGGAAAGACCCTCTCAGTCTTAGGGGTCTGTTTTAACAGTTCGTATGCCTTGGATAGTATTCAATAATTATGGTAGATTACTGTGTTGATTACTTTTCAATCTGAAATCATCAGATAATAAGTTAAAAGTGTAATACTTTTCTTCTGCGTTTCTGATCAGAAATGGAAATGGGTGAGAGACAGTATTTTATATTTTGCTCACATTTTCAGCTCCAATCTTGCTCTGAAGTTCTACCCTTTCTGCTTTTCAGTTTTATATCTGGGCCATTATCAGGCTGGCTTGTCAGCAAATTCCAGTGCAGATTAAATATGATCTCTACACTGTAGGAACTTCAGGAGAGAATATTAAGAAAAAGAATCCTGCAATATTTGAATTAACAAATTTCAAAGTTCATATGTACAAAGATGTTCCCAGATTCTAAAGAAATATTCCAATCTAGATGTGGATGGTTGGCTTTCAGTGGAGCTAGTAGATGGTTACAAATTAGAGTTTATTTCTGTATTACAGGAAGAAAAACGAAGGGACAGAAAAAGAAGACTTACCAGTGTACCTGAGAGAAATTACACAATTTTTCCTGACCTAGGCTACTGAGGCGGACAGCCAAAGGTAGTATGAAACAAAATGAAGAAATGCACATGTATCTTTTTCTCACTAGGAAACACTGAAAGGTGACAACTGAGAAACAAGGAAGGAGACATGCAGAATTGGAAAAGTTTTACAAATCACCCGATTTCAAAGCTGTCATCACTTTAAATTTTCTTGATTATTTTAATTAGACTATCTGCAAGAACCTTGACACAGACAAGACATGGGGCATTCTTTAGAATTCTTTCATTCCCCAAACAAGCTCAGTGCCTCTGATTGATGAAAAAATTCTTAATTTCAAGCAAAAGCCCATCTCATCTGAGTCACTACTCAAAACACGCCATGCAAATGTCTGCTGACTTGAGCAACATGTGGGAATCCTAAGACCTAGGACAGAGTGTTGGCTGTACCAATATGCAGCTGTATAGCCTCTGGCAAATCACTTCCTCTCTCTCTATTCTCCCCTCAAAAATGAAGACCATTGAGATCTGCTTAAATTGCTTCAAGATTATGAAAATCAAATGAGCTGGCACTGAAAGGTATGAGTACTGAGGCCTCTGTCAGGTTACTGGGCTCACCTCCCAGAGATTTAAGCTCTATTACAGAAAGGTTTTCTCCAGAAGGATACTAGAGTACTGTTTCAAACACATCCAGGCTTCAATTATTTTATCTGAATAGACCTTATGAAGTTCTGGAACTTGTTTTAAAAGATAGCAAGCAGTGCTTTCAATGATGGTTATTATAAAAATGTCTTTAAATGTTAGAAATGATAAACCCATGCATTTCCTGTGGTATTGATTACATAAACATTATAGCTCAAAGGTCAGAACTGTTTTACTTGCACATGCTTTGTGATTCCAAGGGAAATGAAAGCAGAAACAAACAAATTTCATAGTCTTAAAGCCATGCTAGACCCATGAGCCAAGGTCATTATGAATAAAAAACACAGATTGAGCTGCCAGAAGTAACAAGGTGTCTGAAGAAAGAATGAACTGTCTGCCTTTGTGCACAAAAGGGATATACTTTAGGCTTGATGGCAAACTTTCTAGCAGTCAGGGTGGATTTGTATCATTCAGTGTCATGATCTCAATTGAGCCCTCTTAGTGTGGTGATTCATTGAGTAGTGGCTAAATTCAGTCTGTGGCCTGCATGGAGCTCAAGTTACAGCTACAGGAACAGTTTTCTTCTATGCATGTCACCCGTCTACCTTAGCTTTCCTTAAAAATATTGATTTCTAGCCAAATGATCTGACTGGCCTAGTCCAATAAATTAATGTGGTTTATAACTTTTTCTTAGCAGATCCTTAACCACATATATGTTGTCATGCATATTAGTACAATTTTTCAGTGCCTGTTCTCATATCTGTGCACATTGCATATGTGTTCATTGTTATATTGCTTAGTATCGCTCATTGTAT
>NW_008481214.1:0-3121 GCF_000622305.1 Nannospalax galili
TTCTTCAAGGCCCTTCAGTAGTTCTGCATGTACAAAATTTTCTGCTGATATTCTCTAGTAAATAGCAACATAATTTAAAACTTTTGTTTCCTATATTCACCTAAAATTCAGTCCTCTATTTATTAGTATAGTTAGAAAAATAAAAACCTTAAAATTTTCATGGCATGAGTTCATGGTACTAATCACACGTCTCCTTCAACATGAATCATTTTTAGGACTCCTGCATAACAACTTTCTGGTTTCATTTGAAGGGCTAAGACTTGACATCTAGTAAAATCATTAAGTCAATGTACAAATCAATTATTTACTTTTTACTTGCCTTGGGAGAGTTAATTCCCATTGTCCATTGATAGGATGTCTTTCAAATATTAATGAAGATTATTACAGTATTTACAAGCATTCAAATACACTCTGACACACAGATGAAGCCACCAGGAGGGAAGCATGGATGCCCTACACTGTGACCTCATGGCCTGTGGAACAAAAGAAATTGCTGTTCACACTGGGAGGGAGTTAGGAGGGACAACATCCAGATGTGCACAAGAAATGCATCAGACTGAGCTCGGCCATACAACACACTTGTCCTTGAACTGGAAGGGCTATGCAGCAGGAAGCCAGGACAAGGAGGAGCTCTGTGTCAGGAGGTTAGAGGAGGAGCAGCAGCAGGAAACTGACTACAGCTATGGACTTGAAAGCAAGCCCCAAAGCTCCAAGTGGTTAGCCCATGTAAATGAGCTAACTCAGTGCCAGTGATGAAGAAGGGGAGTATGTTCCATAGATAAGGAAGAGTTAAACCCACAAATCTGTTTTGGTGTCCCAAAACAATGCTAATTTAAGTTCCACAATTTTAACCTTGCCACAAGCCATTTTTTATACCATTGCCTGAAAATCGTTTCATTCAACACACCATCCACTTGACTTCTATAATGTACTTGGCAAATAGTGTTCATGTTGTTGATTTGCATCCTGACATCCTGGTAAAAGGTGGTTATAATGCCCAAATCACCCTGTATGGTACTATAAACCCAAAGAAATGAGATTTACTAGTTAACTGATTTGTGAATGTAAATGAAATTCTCACTTGGGGGTTGGTGGTTTGGTGTCTTATGCTGGAAGTCAGTCATTAGGTGCTATTTTAAGGCGGTCCATTACTCTAGGCGGGTGCTCATAAACCTACACAGGTGCCATCCATTCCTTCTTCCAGGTGGCCATTCAGCTTATCCTAGAGGCCGTCACAGGGAGTGGGCCCCATCTAACTGCACAGTGTTAAGTTCAGAAGGTCTTGGAAAATTTTGTAAATGAGATTCACGCAATGTAATTTTTATAGCTCATAAACAATAGTCTTTAAAATAATTGAAACACACAGTCCATAAGGGTTTTCTGGTGGCCCACTTTATATGCAGCTTAGATGAACTCTATGAACATGCATTACTTTGGTCAATTGGTAAAGTTTATTTCATAAGTAATTTAAAGCCATTACTAAACTATAAATTCAATGCATTAAAAATTACTATTGGAGCAGTTCTGAGGTATTACTGTTAATTTAATGTGGAAATGTTACTATATTTTGATGTTGGTATGAAATGCAACTGTCATGCCTTTTATTAAATGGAGTTGTCACTGGTGACTATGAGGGTGTTTTTTATAGCTTTCAGGAAATTATTGTGCATGTGCATTAACTGATTTTCCAAACATTAGTGGAATTTCAATGACTGATTATTTCTAAGCACATAGAAATACAGGACAGCCCATGATATGGGCCACAGGAGTGGAGAAATTTCAAGTGTGCACAATACTAACTGCCAATCTCCATCCAAACCCACCTACACCCGACTCACAAGAAAACTAGTGCAAATAGCATCCAAAAATTCTGCATGGCAGCAGGTTCATTTTCTTGAAATTTTAAAACAGCCAGAATTTTTCTTTTAAAATTCATTTATAAAAACAGACTTCAATTTGAGTCTTAGGTACCAAATTGTGGCTTAATTTAGTCACGATGGCTGCACTATAAAGTTATGAAAAGTGTGGCTGAAAATGTAGGAGCAGTAGCTCAATTCTGCAGGCACCCTCTGCTGTCACAGCCTGTCACAGTTAACCAAAATATACTGAGCTGCTTGACAAAATTTTAGCCTTCCTTTTTCCTCAAACTCCCACAAAATTTTAATTCTTAGACATCTATTATAAAACTATTCCTAACATAATACCTTCATGATAGGGAATAAAGGCCTGTTAGCAGCTCAGGAGACACTGACTTTGTGGCAGCCAGACAGACCTGGCAGCTCAGAGGAAGTGGCTTCCCAAGCAGGGTACAGCTCACTCGGTGTTCTGCACTAGAATGCAGGTGGCAGCCCGGCAGGTGGAGCATGACAGCCAGGCCTTCTAGGTTTGTGCTGTGAGACAACAGCCAGCCTGGTCAAGCCAGGGGGCCGGTGTGTAGCAGGGCTCTGGACCACTATGAACATGAGATAGGAACACTGTCTTGTGGAAATGCCAATATGACTTACTGCTTAGAACCTCAACACTTCTGTCAGAATCGTATCAGAAGAAGCTTTCTGCCTTAGCCAGGAAATTACTTGATGAATGCTGAGGAACTGAACTAAGGAAGTTTCTGGATTCCACATCCACACACACAAAATCAAGTTTTAGGGTATTATCCTTTCTGAGTGCAAATGAGCAACTGGCTGACCTGTTGCATACCATCCATTGATATGAACACAGCATTCAGTCTGTGCTACAAGGTGATGCAGCAAAGTCCGACCTGCTGCAAACTGAAGCCTAGTAAGTAAAACCACGGGAAGTAGAGTCCCGCAGCATTGCCACACCAAGGCCCCTCTAGACATAAAAGCAACTGGAAGGCACAGGGCTCAGATCTCATTGATAGTCCTTTCTGAAGGGCAGTACTCCGAGGGGCCTGACGAGGACATGTAGAAAGACTGCGTCTTCCTTTTCAACCGGGCTCTTTTGTTGGCCAACACCAGGCTGCGCCGGCTTGAGCTGATGATTTCCGAAATGAACTTTTTGCAGTCTACACACACCTCCATTGTGCTCCAATCCTCCATGAACTCTTTGGGAAACTGGAGTTCTTCGTCTGATTTGTCCACAGACTTGGATTTAGAGGAAA
>NW_008481215.1:0-3070 GCF_000622305.1 Nannospalax galili
CACTATGTAGACCAGGCTGGCCTTGAACTCACAGCAATCCACCTGCCTCTGTCTCTGCCTCTGCCTCCCCAGTGCTGGGATTAAGGCATGCGCCACTATGCCCAGCTGGTTGGTTTGGTTTTTTTGTTTTGTTTTAAGATAAAGTCTTATTGTCTCTCTCAGGCCAGCATCAAACTTTAGATTCTCCTGGGTCAGCCTTCCAAGGGCTGAGATACAGGCATGTGCCATCATGCCTGACCTGCAGCTTGTGTTTAAAGGTCCCATATAGCACAGCTCTTGTCCTTTCATCATAGATGATCAAACAAGTTTACAGCATTTTTTTTTAAGTTAAGTTCTAAACAGCAATAAAACAGAGAGCTTATTAAAGTTTAAAACCAACAGTGAAAACAAACATCAAATTTGATCGACTTGAAAGAGATTAAGTAGGCAAAGTACCAAGGAAGAACTCAAGACCAAAATTGTGTGTAACTTCAGGAGTTCCAAGAAGGAATGAATCAGTATTTCAATCCAGTATGTCATAGGGCGAGTACAGCTAGCTCCCCGTGCTGAGCAGCAGTTAGCCATGGTGAGCATGTGCTTTCTTATAGCACTGTAAGTCTTTCCCTGCATGCTCACTTACTCTTGGCATCAGCCCTGTGATACAGTTACTATGGTTCCCATTTTGCAGATGATGAAATATAAGCACAGAGACACGGAGTAATGTAATATGCTTAATGTCCTCAAAATAAATAATGAATTTCAGGTTACAGGGACTAAACACACTGAGGAGGAATGACTCTGTGTTTTGGTTTAAAATGGTTTCACTGTTCCGTTCGTTCAGTCCTGTCTGTCTCAGAAGGTGTCTCTTGGTGTGTCAGGGACAACAGCTGGGTGCTTGATACTCACAAGGAAAGATTTAGGCCTCCATGGAAAAAAACACATCTGGTGCCTATGGGTGGATTATTGTTCAATTCTGACTCTGGTCCCTTACTTTTTACTTTGTAAATGTTGATAGAAGTCTCGTTGCTACCCCAGACTTAACAACCAATAGTCTATTTTTAGTAAACCAGACAAATCTGTTTTATATTTCTTCTTTTTAAAAAGATTTTATATTTTAATTGTGTGTGTGTGTGTTTGCGCGTGTGTCTGTCTGTCTGTCTGTAGATCAGAGCACCTGCTGGTTCCTGCAGAGGCCAGAGGAGAGCATCAGATTCCATGGAGCTAGAGTTACAGGCAGTTCTGAGCTTCCCAGTGTGGGTTCTGAGAACTGATAGTGACTAGGGCTCACTATAGAAGCATTATGCATTCTTCTACTGAACCACCTCTCCAGCCCTTCAGAGGTTGAATTAAAATAAAAAGTGGGGGCTGGAGAGGTTGCAGAGGACCCAGGTTCAGTTCCCAGCACCCATGTGGTGGCTAAGAGTCATTAAATTCCAGTTCCAGGGATCAGATACCCTCTTCTGACCTCCGCAGACATTGCATGACACTTACACACTTGGAAGCAATACACTCATACACATAAGAAATAAAAATAATAAATAATGGCACTGGAGAGATGGCTCAGTGGTTAAGAACACTGGTTGTTCTTGTAATTAAAATAAAAAATGATCATACTTGGGCTGGAGAGCTGCTCAGTTGGTTCCCAACTTTCCCATGGCAGCTAACAATCATTGTAACTCTAATTCCAGGGGATCTGACGCCTTCGTCTAACCTCCATGGGCATTGCGTGCATGTCATGCACATGTATACATGCAAATGAAACGTTCATACACATAAAAAGAAAAAATATTTATTAAAAGTGATGATACTTAGTGGAAGCAGGTGCAGTGCCTGTAAATCGAGGGGTAAAGCACTGGTAGTGCGATGGTAGGTGTGACCTTTTAGAGAGAAAATTTTCTTTTTTAAAATTTATAGTTTGGGAGGGGGTGCAGGTGCCTGTAGAGGCCAGAAGAAGGCATCTGATCCCTGGAGCTGGAGTTATAGGTGATTGTGAGCCACAGCAGTGTGAGTTCTGGGAACTAAACTTGGGTTCTCTGCAAGAGAAGCAAGCTCTCTTAGCCACTGAGCCATGTCTCCAGCCCCTCTCTATATCTTTTACGACATTGGTTCTTAACATTGAAGAGGAGAGATGGGACCTCTCTCAAACTAATGAAAGGCTGTAGGTATTTCTTTTATTCTCTGTCCATCTTCTGTTTGCTGAACTGTGTAATACTTTCCTTGGAGAAAGCTCACTTCTTCCTCTCAGTCTCTGAATCTGTTCGGGCCTGGTCAGTATTTGTTACAGACCTCCCAATTGCAGTATTAATATGGAGCTGGCCAGTGAGTTTTCATCCTGACTGAAAGCTCTGGTCTTTTGTGTTAGATTTTAAACCTTAAAAATGTTAGCTAGCTGTCCTCAGGGGACAGTCATTACTCTGGGTCTAGGCATTCTTGAGTCTGCCCTGGAGTTTTGTTTTGTTTTGTTTTGGATTTTTTTCTTATCTTTTTGAGACAGAGTCTCCCTGTAGTCCCAGCTGGCCCTGGAACTCACTATGTAGACTAGGCTGGCCTTGGACTCACAGAGCTCCGCCTGCCTCTGCCTCTGTCACTGCCTCCCAAGTGCTGGGATTAAAGGCTTGTGCCACCATGCCCGGCTAGTCTGCCCCTGGAGTTTTTAATGCCTGTTTTTTGCTTAGGCTAATCTGGGTTTGATTGTCTTTTGAAGCTAAAAGAGTCCCACTCCCTGAAGAATACATACATATTTAATTTTTTAAGTATTCAATGATTCAGGAATTTATATATATGTACAGAGACCACTGAACATATAAGTGCCTATGCTTTATTTAATGTCATGCCTCATGAATCTTAATATAGTATTTTTATTATTAATTCTAGTATAACATCTTATCATAATTAGGGTGATAGAGCATTTTTTTTATAATAAAAACCTTTTAGACAGCCTCTGGCCTAGGTCATGGTGACATGGCTAAATACACCAAGTTTGGGATTGTCAGTAAATAGATAATCTGCTCTGGAGCCCCCCTCGGGAAAATTGTGAAGAAGGGTTAGAATAAGACAGCACACCAAGAATATTTGCTTCTTTTGTGGCAAG
>NW_008481216.1:0-3123 GCF_000622305.1 Nannospalax galili
TTATCTGGGCCAACTGTATGGTCTTAAACACCCAAAAGGAAAGCATAACCAGAGATTAAAGGGGTCAGTATAATTCTTTAAGAGTCCATGTGTACAGCTAAAAGCCAAATAACAAGAAGCAATGCCAGACAAGTGATACCTTCTTTTGGTTTGTTGGCCAGAGTGTCCCAAGTGACTCCCAGACAGTAACCCAGCGTAGAACTGGAAAACTGGACAGCAGACCCCAATCTTATCTCAAGGAAGAGCTGATCTTTTAAAACTAGGGACTAGATAGGCTGGCTAGACTCAGTGGATGGACAAGCACTGGGGAAGGGTTGGGGGGTGCCAACAACACAGTGAACAGTAACAGTGCTGTCATTTTCAGACAAATATACTTACACTGCCAAGATGATAATATATTACAGTAAAAATATTTTTTTCTCAAAAGCTATAGGTATTTCATCACTGAAAAATCAGTATTTCCATCTTTAATCCCCATGTTTTTTAAAGTTTTGGGAGATAAATAAGCTTAAAATAAGAAAAGTACAGTTAGCTGTACTATATTTTCTAACAACAATTTTTTTTTTCTCTCTGAGAGTTGAAATGATCTCAAAAGAAGATGACATAAATCACTGTTTTGGATGATTATTGTGTTTGGAGATTCACTTAGTAAAATAATTTCCACTCCATTTTTTCTCAAGGAAATTTAAAACTGAAATTAATTTCATTTTTTCTTAGTTTTGTTTCCTTTTTTCTTTTTTCTAATTGATTTTTTATGAATTTAATACTAAATATTTAGATCCTATTTACATTCCATTCCTTATCTTTACCCCCCCCAATATCCTTTATCCAATTTTATGTACTGTATTATGTATCAGTATACCTTAAGGCCCATAGAGTCATATTTGCCTCCCCTAACCTAATGCTATGATAAAATACTCTGAAAAAGCAAACTCAAGGTAAAATAGTTTCATTTCAACTCATATTTCAAAGGCATCATCTAGTCCAGTGAAGAAGTCAAAGCAGAAGTATCTTGAAACAGCTGCTCATGTTGCATCCACAATAGAGAAACAGAGAGGACCTCTGCATGGTCATGCTCTCATCTCTTTCTCCACATACACAGTCCAGGCTCTCATCCAGAAATGGCCCCATGCTTAGTGGTCAGATTTTCCATAATGAAATCAGCAAAATCCCCCACAGGCATGCCCAATGGCCCATATTCCAGGTGATTCTGAATTTTGTCAAGTTGAAAATTAACACTGATGATCACATGAAATACATAATTTTATTAAGCAAGAATGTTTATTGTCTCTTAAAATCTGATCTTGAGAAGTTTAAATATTTGAATGATAGGGAAAGAGTATATCGTGTTAATAGAATAATAAAAGTGAGACTATTGCCAATTAAGCTAAATGAACAATGACTAGTAATAAATTAGGGTAAATCTATAGAACAATGTGTAGTGTAAAATATTCTGAATTCACATATCAGATGCAAATTTTCTGCTTCATCTTGTCTTGATTTTTTTCATAAATTTAAATTGATATCCTCATAAAATTATTTATACAGAGATTAGTGCAATGTTGGACTTCATATTTAAAGTGAATTTGCTGCTATCTTAATTATGACATACTCTATTAGTTAACTGGTTTTGTGAAACAGCTTTTATTTATTTGATCTTGATGGTTTCAAATTTCATAATTTTTAGTTGTTTGAATGGTAAGAATAAATGTAATGTTGTATACTTGTACCATAACGGAGTTCATAAATCTCCTTGAATGACAATTTAACTTAACTAAATATATGTCCTCACAGCATACAATGTTTCAAGGCAATAAATATGGACCTATCCTTTAATGATCACTGCTTAGACTAAAGTCCACCAAGAGAAAATGGAATTCAATATTAGATTTAAAGGTATAGCAAGATATATTCACTTGTAAAGGGAAGTATGAAAACAATGTGAGAAAAAGCAATAAAAGGGAAAAGGGAAGAAGTGGAAAGGTGTATTCAGGAGCTATAGGTGCTGGCTTGCATCACAATAAGCTGCAAAGGGAGTTCAGGTCAAGTAAGGACAAATAGGACTGATTAAACACAGGACAAATCCATTGAAATCTTTCAATATCAGGAGCTCAGATTTGGATATTACATTGATAAAATTAACAAAACTTTGTAGAGAGATAATGAACTCTGGGTCCTTAAAATATCTTTAGTGGCAATTTGGGTAATAGAGTAGGGCAATAGTTATGAAATGAGGAAAGTTTTTCATTAGAGACAATTCTCACTGTTAAGAGACATTTTAGATCATTAGAACAGTGGAAAAAGATGTTTGTAGTACTCGTGTGGTGAAGCCAAGAATTTCACAAAGTGTTCTACAATGCACAGCATACACTCTCACAAAAATGAAAAATAATGTGGTCAAAATTATAAAATGTACATAGGAAAAGAAATCCTTTACTAAGAGTTGGGATGCCCCAGTGACAGATCAAGCTAAGTAAAAACTTCAGTGTTCAGGATAAGCTGAGGCAGTGAATAGGAAAGTCAAAAAGCAGAACACGATTGAGAATGATTACAAATGAATGAATCAAGTTACTGGACTTAACTACAAAGAAGGGAAAATTCGGATTATAATTTCTGAAAATATTATTTTTAATATGTGTAGTTATGTCACCTAGGGGTGGGCATCTGTTGGATGCATATTCTCTGTGTGTGACCAGTTGCATAACTCTGAAGTAGCATTCAACTTTTGCAAAAAGTGTTTTTGACTAGTGCTATACAATATATTTGTCCGTATATATAAGAATCCATGTTTACAAATGGTAAGATCTTACTGCTAAAAACAGTACATACATTTCACACAGGACTTGGAGAAATGGAGCAAGAAGTTAAATGGAAGCCATCTCCCTGAAGAATAGCACCCATAGTTCTATATGACACTATGTAAGCTGCTAAAGGAAAAAAGTCAAACATTGGTACAACCCAGCCCTAGAGCCGGAAAACCATAATGATTGGCAAAGGAAACTATCTCTATTGGTGCAGTAGTGGCACTGTTATCTTGGGGGTAATCAAAAGCCATCTAATTGGACTTAAAGCCCTTTCGGTGAGGGTGAACTCATAGGTGGCACTGTAATTATAGCCAAATAT
>NW_008481217.1:0-3103 GCF_000622305.1 Nannospalax galili
ATGCATACACATAAAATAAAAATAATAAATAAAATATTTTTTAAAAAAGAGGTAAATGTAAATTTTAGTTTGTTGTTTAATAAAACCAATCCTGCTTCCTGGTCTTAGAAATTGCATAACAATTAGAATATCTTGAAGGAGACATGGATGTATATTCTGTGAAAATACTTCTTCCTTCAATTTGTTCTTGTAGACCACATAGAACGTAAACAGTAAATGTGATTTCTTCTTTTACACATGTGCCAGTTTAAAAACAGCAGATCTAGAGTAGCCCAATTTCAATGAATAGTTGTTCATTTTAAAGCAAGTGGCTCTCCCCCCACCCCCAATTTAATATCTTTTAGGTAAAGTCGGAAGAAATCTTTGATGAGTGGGTGTCCAAGCTCCGTCATCACAGAATGTATCGGCAGAATGAGATCGCCATGTTTCCCCAGGATGTCAATCACTTTTTCCCAGGGTCTGTCACAGACTCTGCCCCAGGGGTGTTTGACACAGTTTCCAGCCGGAAGGTAAGGAATGTGTTGCAATAACGAGACAAAGAACTGGGAGGCCTTCCTGGGAGTGAGTCTAAGGGAAGGTTTTGGGAGGGACAGGGTCAGTTGGGCTGGTAATTGCTTAGTTTTTTTGCCAATGAGTCAGATCCAGGACCCCAGTAGGATGGATTAAGGCCAGGAGGTCATATCAGAAGTAATCTGGGCTTCCTGAAACCTTGGGCTTTCTCTAGGCCATATTGACTTTGGTTTTCTTACCTGATTGTAAATGCAGCTAACATGTGTATAGCCATACAGAATTGCAAATCTTTCCAAGCATACCATTACTGTGGTGTCTCCATTTGACAGAAGAAAGTACGGACTGTTACCGGAGGCCCTGAAGCATTGTGTAGCCATTCTGGGGTGATAGCCAGAGGTATCAGAGTTTCTTGTGGGGTGCATTGCTGGAAGCTTCTTCCCATTACAAGCAGAGGCATCCATTAGGGACCAGCCAGCCCTGCTGTCCTTTACCTTAGTAGCTGTTCCCTCCTGGGCTCTGTTTTCCTTTTTAACATGCTCTTGTCATCTATGAACAGCGGAGTAGTATATCAAAGCAGAATTCATTTCAAATGGGAAGCAACTTATCATTTTCTTGTGGTGACACACGAGGTCCATTCTGGCTGCAGTCTTCAGAGGACATGGAAAAATGCTCAAAAGGTAAAGTGATATGAACCCTCTGCTTCTGTCTGTCCTGGCCGTGAAGTGAGGCTGGTTTGGTATTATTCTCACATGCATTTGAGTCCCTGCCACTACTGTATTGTCCTAACAGAGGTCTCATAGTCAACCAACATGCTCTCCTTGCAGAGCTATGTCATCACATGGATGTATGTGCAGACAGGCTTCCTGGTCTAGTCCTAATACTGATGCCTGATTTCCACCAGGGCCCATAACCACAGGGTTTATAAACCATAATCTACATTTCCACAGGTGAGGACTGCCAGCTCACTCACTGTCTTTTAAGTACCAAAGAAAATGATTCTGATGCCCACCCAAGATGAAGACTCAGGGTCCAGAGGGAAGCAGATGGCCAGGTGGAGGGTCCAGTGTCCTGTTCTCCACTCTGGCTGCACACTAGAGTCATGGAGAGTGCTTTTAAAGTGGTGGGGGTGCTTATACCCAGGCCTCTGTCCCAAACAGACTGTTCAAATGAGTCTGGGATGGGGACTGGGTGACTGATGAGGATCCAAGGTTGACACTCCCACTACAAGGAATCAGTGTTTCTAATCTCAGTTAGCTAAGACTCATCCAGGCAACCAAAGATTTCCAGTGAGATGGAGAGCTCATATTTAATTGTCTAAGATGAGGCCTGGGACATATAGAATTAAACTTTTTATTTTTAAAAACTCAAGTTGAGAGCTGGGAAGATGGCTCAGATAGTAAAATGCTTGCCTTGCAAGCATGAGGACCTGGGTTCAATCCCCGGAACCCATATTCAAAATCCAGCACTGGACAGCCAGAGGCAGGTTGGCCATCCAGCCTAGACTATTTGGCAGGCTTCTGGCCAGTGAGAGACCCTTTCTTAAAAACCAAATGGGGGACTGGGGAGATGGCTCAGCAGTTAAGAGCATTGGCTGTTCTTGCAGAAGATCTGGGTTCAAATCCCAGTGCCCACATGGCAGCTAACAACTGACCTCCATGGGCACTGCACAACACTAGTACACTTACATACATACATGCAATACACACATGCACCTAAAATTTAAAAAATCAAAAACAAAGTGAACCACTCCTTCAGAATGACATCAGTGGTTGTCCTCTGGCCTTCAGAGGTACATGTGCACCTGCACACATGTAAACATAAATGCACATGCACACACAAAAGTCAAGTTGACTTTTAAATCATATCCATGATTTAGAGCCATTACTAGAGAAAGATGTCAGGTGGCAGGCTTAAAAGTCGCTCTTCCTCTTGTTGAATGCAGATGTGATTTCCACTGAGGCCCCATGGTCTTCACCCTTCCTCTACCTATCACATATGAGCTCTACTGAGTATCACTGACAAAATGGTCCCTGGAGTGTTGTTCCAGGATCAGCATCAGCAGCCCAGTTGGTCTGAGTTTGTTGGAAATGCAAATTCCTACGCCTAACTCAGCAGTATGGAATCAGAAACTTGAGGGGTGGAGCCTATGATCTGTGGCCTTCCAAGCCTTCCAGGTGATTCTGTGGCAAAGATGGAAAGTCACTACACTGAGGCATATGGACCTCAACTGCTCAGCAGAAACATCTGCCCACAACTAGGGAACAGCCACTTCTGGGCTGCCTTTTGAGTTAGTGACTAGGATTCTAGTCTGACCATATTCAGAGACTCATGAGTCAGGTCCATGATTACAGTTATCATTAGAGACTAGTACAAACTTAGAGCTTATTAGATTAGGAATACTGTACTGCTGCTGAGGGTGCCTGATGTTCCTGCTGTAGGCCAGACATTCTTCTGAGGACTCTGCACACATCAACTCATTTATCTTTTGCTGCTGTGAACTAGGTGTGTAATTGTCCCTATTTTCTAGATAAGGAAACTGAGGCACTGTATTAGTCAGGGTTCTCCAAAGAAACAGAACTGGTAGAATGAATGT
>NW_008481218.1:0-3133 GCF_000622305.1 Nannospalax galili
TTTTTTCATGTGTGAGAAACACCCTATTATACATGGCCCACAATTCTTTACCCATTCAGCAGTTGATGGGCACTTAAGCTGTTCCAGGATCTTGACCACTATAAACAGTGTCGCAATGACAATGTGACTGCAGATGTCTTTCAACATACTGATTTCATCACAAAACTACTAAGCTGAGTTCATCAGTAAACAAGGTGGCATTTCCCAGCTCTGAGCACGGATTCAGTGAAGTCTACATGGGGACTGTGCTTTTTATTCTGTGAGAGCTAGAATCAGTCAGACACAGGCCACAGGCAGAACACCACCTCCAGTGAACATAATTTCTAAGATATTGGAGCTCCCCAGGGAGCTCTTTTGCAACTTTAGCACAAAATTCAATCACCTAACATATTTATAAATTTAGGATATGGTATCATAAATTTTCTACTATGCTACAGATGTGTTTAGCCCAATCTCTTGGAGAAATGTAAAATGAACAAAGAGGGTTTTATCTGAATGAAGTAATAAACAACTGGCATATTAGGAAATGGAAACAGGTCAGGGGCCTTCCAGAAGCAAAATGAGAGTTACTGGTGAAGGCCCTCCTGCCTGCAAGCAGCACTGACCAGAAAGGGCATGGCATTCATGGACAAGAGCTACTGCCTTCAAACCTGAGTCCTCTCATACCAAGGGCCGATAATAAGACAGCTGTGCTCACCAGCACATAGAGGCACCTTGGTAATAGAAGCATGCCCCTATCAGATGGTGAGATGTTACACATCTTATATACGTGGCAAAGGGCCAAAGCCAGTTTAGAGTACCACCACTGTGTTGGATTAGAGGAGCTGTCCAGAACCATATCTGAAAACCTTGACCCATGAGCACTGTGACAAACACGGGAATGGGCAGACTAGGGAAGGATGAACTTTCTACCAGGAATCACTGAAAGTGAAATCCCCAGAAACCCAGAGTAGAGGAGGGAAGCCCACCCAGTCCTCCAGTCTGAGAATTCCTCCAGATAACGTTACCAACGTCTTCCTTGCTCAGTCCACAACATTGCCTTCCCCTTTACCAATCTCATGTCCTCCAAGACTGCTTTCATACCAGGATCTGAGGAGGGAGACTTGCTCCTCGGCCTGGATGTCTGTCACCACAGTGTCTCTTTCAGGGCAGGGAGTGGTGCTGACAGCCACAGAAGCCAGAATGGGACTTGACTTTGGGCACAGGCATCAGGGAGCAGGTGGGTACACGATGACGAAGTCGCTGTTTCTTAAGTTCCCATCCTGGCCCTGAGAAACGTTCTTCTCGGGCAGAGAGGGAGAGTTTCCTGTCAGTGTGTGGCCATCATATACACGCCCCAGAGCCTGTAGCCACCCCTCTGCAGAAGGGTCACTTACTGTGATCCTGGTCCCTAGATGGAAGCTGAAGGGGATGCAGGTGGAAGATGGCCCAGAAGAATGTTCTGCTTCCGTTCTGAGCACATGAGTGAAGGACATGTGGAAGTTAGAGAATGAATGAATGAGGTACAAACATCAAATAATAGAGAAATGAATGATTGAAACCACAAAGTAAACAACTACTTCACAGAATCTGCTCAACACTCTACACCTTCAGTCAGGATGCTAATAATGACAATGAATTCTCCATTGCTGTCAGTGACAGTGGCAACCATCACATCACGAATAGACAGTGCAGAAGACTAGAAGACTCTAAACACCACTCAGGGATCCAGAAAGTGTTGTGAGATGCTTTTAATTGTGCTGGTGCTACACAGACTTTGGACCACAGATGATCACATTCTAGAGGAAAGAAGACTTTGGCTGCATGTATCCAGGGTTTCCTTTCTCGCCAATGCCTAAACACAAGTGCTGTTAATGATGTTGAATTGGGTAATCCATGCTAAAGTCTCCACGATATAAGTGCAGCGCACCTGAAAAAAAAAATTATGAAGCATAAGTTAGACAAATGTAATGCACTGAAGCCATCTAGAATAATAGGGACTCAAGACTCACTAAAACCTAAATTTAAAAATTGAAGAAAAAGAAACGCTAAGATACATTAAACACATTCACCTGGAACAAGGCTCATAAAACTCAAGGATTCATGAGGACAAAGGACACAGGTTACAAAATCTCCCCGCCTGAGCCAGGGGCACCTGCCTAAGGCCATCACCCGCCACCCTGAGATGTCTTCTTCTCATAATTTCCATAGCACGTCTGATAGATGAAATTCTTCCCCTGCCCCAAGGGTCCTGAGAAGCCAGAATGCTACTTGAGAGATGGTCTGATCAGTCACCCCTCAACAGAATAGCAGCAAAAATTCATGCCAAATAAGGCTGTTTCAGGGCTATTGGTTAGAAGGTAAGACCACCCACAGACAAAGTCCCCCTGGAGAGCCCTGTCAAGGTCCCAGATCCCATGAGCACATGTTAGCTATAGCACAATGTTGTCACCAAGAATCATCCTTAAAGTCCAAAGAGGGAAAACCTTGGTGAGCAGATAAACTAAATAGTTCCCAATGCCCTAAGCCATGAACAAAGGAAGCCTGTAACCCATAGGGAAAGCATTACCTTCCTGAACCTCAAAGGTCTCAGAAAGCACAGGGCTTGGACCAGAAAGATGGCTTTATCACACATGAAGGCCACAGGTTGCCTGGGCCACCTGGGCTATGAGCAGATGGCTGCCCTAGTGCTGGGAGTCAGACTCTGTCTGCTTAAGATGGTCCCTTCGGCTTCCACCAAGGGAGTTCTGAGATGTGCTATACAAGGGATAAGACAGCTTCAGTCTGCCCGGATCACCCTACATCTTCCCTCCCAGGCCTTGCTTAATTATAATTTTTTATTCCCAAAAGATTGATGATAGTTGAGGTTTATTTAATATCAAACCCTTTTCTCTCCTGGGCCTTGCTGTAATGGGCAATTGTCAATGTCTTCATCATTTTTCTTACAAACTGTGCGGCCCATCTCCAAGTCTATTAAATATAGCTGACGAATCTGTCAAAAAGAAATTGTAAAACTGTTATAAAACACTTTGTTGGACTGATTAAAACAAAGAGAACCAAATATACAGTGAAAAGAGAGTGTGAAGTACAAACACAACAGTAAACAGCACAGAGCACACGCAATCTCATTTCTTTGTTGTTGTTTTACGGGGGG
>NW_008481219.1:0-3136 GCF_000622305.1 Nannospalax galili
CCCACAGTGGTGTCAGGGACTTGGGTATGGGCTAAAGCATTAGGAAGTGCTATATGAATGTAAAGGTATGGGATAGAAAAAGGGAAAAATGAGAATTTGTTTTTTTAAAAATGACTGTGCTGGGTCTTTCTATGTGAGGTGGCTAGTGAAAAAAACCCCAAAACCTAGAAGTAAGCATGAGCTGGGAGGAGGAGTGATAGCTGGTCCAGAAGGCAGGAGGACCAGGGGCCAAGGCTGCACCTGTGCTGAATGCAAGGCTGGGAGTGCAACAGTTGCCACTGAAGCCACAGTCCTGGTGGGGGTCAAGTCCAAGGTGAGAGAAGGTGGAGTGCTGGCCTCCCTGGAAGATCCACTTTTGCTCTGCCTGGCTAAAAGCAGCTATAACCTGAACTCAGGGCTGCACTGAGTATGCTGCCTAAAGGGGATATCTTGGGTGCTCTGTAGCCGAGTGCTGGGGCATGGAGTGGAATGTTGCCTTTGTTCTTATGGGGGTGTACAGGTAGAGGACCCAACTACGTCAGAGGTTCTGTGCCGCACGGGTTTGCTGACTAGAGAAAAACAAAATTTAAGGTGGCTTGTGATTTTTGTTTTTCCCTTTCTTTGACAGAGAGTTCTCCCTTTAGACTTTAAAAAATATATTTTTATTGATGTTTGTGGATTTCATACATTATATTTTAATCATATTTATTTAGCACCCCCTTCTCTGTCTGTACCACCCCATACCAACCTGCATGACTTCATGCATTTTGCCTCATATATAAGACCTGTGGAGTCAAGTTTGTGTGCCCAGATGTCCCTTTGTGTGAGTTCATACACTGGAACCTGTTCAGCCTGTCTAGCATCACTCCCTTAAAAATGATTGACTCTCCCTCAGCCAGCAGTGATTTGCTGCCAATCGCCAGATTTCCAAAGTTGTGGACTCCTACCCGTTTCCCCAGTTCTATGCTGGGTTTTTGCCTGGTTGAGTTTTCATGGGTCTTGTGCATATGGTCACTATTGTGGTAAGTTCGTATGAGCAAGGTCCCAGGAGACTATAAATCTCTGTTTCCTATGTTCATGTACCTCCTCCCCTGGATCTAACAATCTTTGAGTCTGGCATCTGTGTTTCAGAGAGCAAGAGAGTTTTGCTTTTTTTTTTTTTCCAGATACTTCTGGCCAAAACCTTGCTTGTGCTGGCAACCATGTGCTGGGGCTAAGGTCAGGAAGCACTGAGAGTTAATCTCTGGCAGCTGGGGAAATCATAGTCTTCCCTAATTAGGAGTGGAATTTTGTCGGTTTAACTTCCCCTCTCTGTTTATCCGTTACACAGATCAAAATGAAAGGGGCCAATAACAAGCAGTTAAAAATGGACCAAAAAAGTCTTTGAGTAAGTTCAACAGTTTAGTGAGTATAACTGCTCAAGGAGAGTATAACTGCTCTATAGGCCTCACTGGCACTAAAATGAAAAAAAGTATAATGTGGACTTACACATTCAGGGAATGAACATAGAAACACTAACCCCCTCGAAGTTAGAGGAATTTCTCCCCCTTTTCTTTCACCTTGGGCATCATGTACCTTCCCCATCTCCTTTAGCTAACTGGGAACTTTCAAAACTCATGTCTGGCCAGGAGGCCAGCACCTTCTTGTTAGCTGATCACTAACTGAGGCTGTTTCAGCTTATATCACTTTAGAGAAAAACCTTAATTTTTCTGGGCTCTGGCCCCTGCACCTGGCAGCCCAGCTGTCTTCTCCTCTGCATCTGCCATGCTGTCTGTGTGAGGAAATGGGAGCATGGCTGCCTCTGTCACCATTTCCTTCACAAAAATCAAGACAACTGCCAGCTTGTTCAGAAATTAGGCAGGGGTGAATACAATGAAATGTTTGCATTTATTGACATCACAAATAATGAAAAAGTTGTTAAGATTCTCAAGCCAGTAGAAAAGAAGAAAATTAAGCACAAAATAAAGATTTGAGAGGTGGTCCCAACATCATTGTGCTGGCAGACATTGTAAAAGGCCCTGTTGTGAACCCCTGCCTTGGCTTTTGAATATGTTAACAACACAGACTTCAAGCAATTGTTCCAGACATTAAAAGACTTTGATATTTGATTTTATTTGTATGAAATTCTGAAGGCCTTGGATTATTGTCACAGCACAGTGATGTGAAGCCCCATAATGTCATGACTGAACATGAGTACAGAAAACCATAACTAATAGACTAGGGTTTGGCTGAGTTTTACCATCCTGGTCAAGAATATAATGTCCAAATTGCTTCTTGAATTTTCAAAGTTCCTGAGCTACTTGTAGGTGATCAGATGTGTGATTATAGTTTAGATATGTGTTATATGTTAGCAAGTATGATCTTCCAGAAAGCATCATTTTCCCATGAACTGTTTTATGATCTGTTTATGAACATTATGATCTGTTGAGGATAGCCAAGATTCCACATTTCAATGTTCTCTTGGGCAGACAGTCATATAATCAATGGGAACACTGTCCACAGTGAAAACCAACACCTTGTTAGCCCGGATGCCTTGGGTTTTCACAGCTGCTGTGATGTGACTACCAGTCAGGTTTGACTGCAAGAGAGGCCATGGAGAACCCTTATGTCTGCACTGTCTTGAAGGACCAAGCTTGAATGGGTTCATCTAGCATGCCAAGGGACAGTATACCTGTCAGCAGTGCCACTATGATGCCAGGGATTTCTTCAGTGCCACCCCCCTCACCCCTTGGACCTCTGGCAGGCTCACCAGTGATTGCTTCTGCCAACCCCCTTGGGATGCCCGTTCCAGCAACCGCTGGCGCTCAGCAGTAATGACCCCATCTGTCTCCTGATGCCCAAGCAGAGGTGGGGAAGTCCACCCTCTCCTTGCTGCAGCTTGAGCCTGATGGGGAGGGGTGAAACACTTCAGAAGCACCGTGTCTGAACCGTTGCTTGTGTTGAGTCATAAAAAGTTATAATAGGCTGATTTTCTTTTTTTTTTCTTTTTTTAACTCAAATTTTCATAACTCAGGGGATTCCCTGGAAAATTACCTGCAGTTGGAATATTTCATGGACAAATATTTTTCTCCCCTTCCAAATTCAGTTCATCATCACAAAGATAAACTAGCTTCAATCCCAGCTGCTGCATCTGGTTGGAGAGTTCTTCCCCTTCCCA
>NW_008481220.1:0-3111 GCF_000622305.1 Nannospalax galili
TTAGCTGCCATGTGGGTGCTGGGATTCAAACCCGGGATTTCTGCAAGAACAACCAGTGTTCTTAACCACTGGGCCACCTCTCCAACCCCGATGTTAGTGTTTTAATCACCATTCTCTAAATTTAATACCTAAGAATTTCATGAATTTAGATTACTAATCAGAAAAAAGGGACAAAAGAAATATTAACTTCCATATTACAGAATTTAGCATAGTCCCAAGGTAGAAAATCAGATATTTTGCAAACTGTTTGTACTCTTTCTTGACTATTTCCAAATGGAATTGTGTTGAGAACATTTACTAGAACATCTTTCTAACAGAATTGTACATGTATAGTATTTTTCCTATGCCATCATCTCTGGAACAACTTCACAGTATGTGCTCTATAAACATATGTCATTATCATCCTTAATTGCATGCCTTTTACGGCTGCTGTCAGCATGGGAGTGAAAATATTAGTCTCTCGTGCACTTAGGGGAAATAGTAAGGCTTTTTAAAGATTCAATCAAGTTCACTTTTCTAAACGGTTCATTGGCATGCACAGAACCGTTGATTGACTAACCTTTCCCACTATTTCACTGGTCAGACTAAAAGCCAGTACATGTATCATCAACGAATAAAACCCATGTGGAATAGAACATACTTCAGAATAACAACACAATAAAATTTTCAGTTGCATTTAAATGACCTTTATATTTTTGTAGGAGGTAGTTTCTTTTTCTATATTAATTTTTTTTTGAAACAGGGTTTCCCTAGAGCTCCAGGTGGCCTGAAACTCCCTCTATAGATCAGGCTGCCTAAATCTCACAGAGATCCACCTGTTTCTGCCTCCTGATTGCTGGGATTAGAGGTTTGCACCATTACATGTGGTGTGACTTCTGTATTTATTAAAGTAAAACAGCAAAGAAATAATCAGTGTAAAGTAAGATCAATGATTTCATTTCTAAAACATGCGGTAATGATGTGTCTTAGGAACAAACATGTGGAGGGAGGGTCTTAGAGTATGTAGCATGCTCTTAAACACCAATGAGCCACAGCAGAATAAGCTGTTTTATCAAAAGTTGATTTGAAAAGTAGGCAGAACTTTATGTAGTTTTTTTGTTGTTGTTGTTGTTGTTTTTTGTTGTTGTTGTTTTTGTTCTATGTCTGATTCTCCAGTGGAGTCTAAGACCCCCAGGTTACTTTTTATGCTTCCAGTCTGGATTATTTCTGGACATGATTTTCCTCATGCTAGTTAAGAAAAAAATATTTTCAGTTTTTCTGGAGGGAAATATCTATTATGAAATAAAATATCATTCATGATGCTCCTTTCGGAATCCTGGTTAAAGCTTGATATCTCACCTTAGAGTGTTCCCATTTTGAGTAGATATTTATCTATTTTTATTTTTCCATTTCTGAGGGACTCAGCCATTCCAAATCATACTAATCTCTAGGTTCCTTAGAGAAAAATGAATTCACATTTTATAATAGTGACTGACATAAAATGGGAAAAGAGAAGACAGAAAGCAATCAAAGATGAAGTGTGGAACAGTTGACAAATGAGATTGGAGCACAGTAGAATCAAGTCATACTGCTGGTTCACATGACCACACTTGCTTTTCATTGTGATGCTTGTGTGTCTTCAACTACTAGAGGTGTTAATTCTAGAAGCCTCACTAAAAATGATTTCTCATGTGATGTAAAAGGGTAATAAACATTTCAAAGTTCATATAGGTTTATATCCTCTGTCCAAGTATGTTCACAGATCTGTGGCCAATAGGTCACAGATCAAAAGACTTTGTTAAAGCACTAAATAAGGAATGAGTCCCCTTGAAACAGGATTAAAACTTTTACTTGCTGCTGAATAAAAGCTATCAGTAATGTGATTTCAGAGTTCATTGACATAATGCTTAAGTATCACCTAATAATGGTTTCATAATTAATTTTTACTCAATGAGGGAATGAACCAAAGATGTAACCATAATCTCTCTATCCTCAGTGTAGCTTCTTATGCTCATGCTCTGAAACATTCAGTTAGATCCTATAGCTAAGAAATGGAAGCAATCTAAGTGCCACGGAACTGGCGAGTGGATAATGAAAATGTGGTACATTTACACAATGAGTTCTATTCAGCTGTAAAGAAAAACGAAATCTTAAAATTTGCATATAAATGGATGGAACTAGAAACTTGTACTAAGCAAATTAACACAGACTCAGAAAAACAAACAATGAATGTTTTCCCTCATTTGTAGATCTTATCACCAAATCCTTACATGTCAGTATATATCCTGATGTAACCATAAGAGCCAGGAAAATGGAAAGGAACAGGGGAAGTAAAGAGAAAGAAAGAGTCTGTGAGAGAACAGTAGGAGACAGATGCTACCAAGGGGGAAATAGGTAAAATGAGGGCATCTAAATGGGATGTGGAGAGGAAGGGTTATACAAGGTACTATGAGGGTAAAGGAGAAGAAGGAGCACAAAAGATGGGAGTTGGGGAGACAAGTGTGAATTGGGGCAAAAGAGGAATACTTTAACTGGGAAGGGAGGAGGTAGGGCTATATAGGAAGAGAGAGAAATAATGCCTCACTGGTGTAAAACATAAAACAGAAAGAAACATGTTAATTCAAAACCATACGGAAAAATTACACATAAAATATCTCCACATGAGTAAATGTGTATAGCTAAATCTACATAACAAGAAACAGTGCCTGACAGGAGATATCGCCCTTCCAGTTGTTGGCCTATGTAGTCTAAGAGACTCCCAAATTTCACAGCCTATTTCCACAGCCCTTAATTGCTTCCAAGAGCTTAAACTTACGACCCTATTGCTGAAGACAGTACATACTTAGGACACAAGACTTGGAGCAAAGGAGCTAGAACTGATCTAGAATCTATCTCCCTTAAGATTAACTCTCATAGTTTTGGAGAACACTATTCAAACTGCTAAGGGAGGGCAACAATTGATGGTTCAGTTCCAGTTGGAAGGCATAATAACCACAACAATGACTAGCACAGCAAACTATATTGAAGTAGTAGTGGTACTTTTGTCTTGGAGGTAATCAACAGCTACCTAACTGCACCTGCAGCCCACTTAATGGGAGGGAACTCATGTGTGGTACTGTAAACATAGCCAAA
>NW_008481221.1:0-3125 GCF_000622305.1 Nannospalax galili
TCCAGTTCCAGAGGATCCGATGCTCTCTTCTGACCTCCGCAGGCATTGCACGACACGGGTGTACTTACCTACACGCAGGCAATACACACATGCACATGAAATAAAAATAATAAATAAAATATTTTTTAAAAATTATGAAATACAAAGCATATGTATACATACTGACATTTTGAACTTAAATTCAGAACAGTAACCTCATATTATTCACATCTTTCTGATCTTTTTGTTTTTAAAGCATATCCCCCCAGTCAAAAATTACTCTTTTTTTAGTTCACTTAGGTTAGTGTGAAGTTATGTGGTGATTTGAATGAGAAATGTCCCCTATAGGCTCCAGTGCTTGAACACTGGGCATATGGTCCCACTTGGTGGCACTGTTTTCGGAAGGTCATGGAACCTTTAGGAGGTATGGTCTTGCTAGAGGAAACATGTGACTAGGGGCAGGTTTTGAGTTCAGAGCTTTGTTCCACTTCCCATTGGTTCTCTTTCCGGGTACTTGAAGATGTGAGTGCCCAGGTTTCTGCTCCTACAGCCTTTTGCTGTGCCTCCCTGCCATGATCAACCCTTATCCCTCTGGAACCATAAGCTCAATAAACTCTTCTATGAATTGTCTTGGTCATGGTCTTTTATCTCAGCAACAAAGAAGTAACACAAATTACATCAGCTGGACACTTTAGTGGTTTACTTCTGGTGTGTTTGTTTTATGGTTCTGGTGTCACAGTCAAGGCCTAGTACATGACAGACGGGTGAATTACCACACCTGTGCTCCTAGCCCTGCTTCCTTCATTTTATCTCCTGTTTTAACAGATTTTTTTTTTATTTTATAATCATTTAAAATATTTGCATGGTTCCAATGTCAAAACAAAATGTTCAAAGAAACGTAACCATTTCTTCCATCTTATTTATTTTCCCATAAATAACTTTACACGTTTTTTGTTTTTAAAATAGAAGTAAAATTGGAAATATATTTAAATGCTTAGCATTCGAATAAACGTAAGTGTACTGTATCCCAAGATATTCATGAAGTGATCCCCAAAGCCTGAAATAGTTCTTATATGACCAGAGGTATGTGAATTCAGCTTTCTGCATATTGAAATAGCAGTGAAGTTTCCTGTGTTCCATGAGTCCAGTAAGTATTATCACTTTGGGGCAGTGATTAGAGAAATTTGGGCTTCCTGTTTGAGTCCTTGACAGTGAGTGGGTGGTGCCTACACATGACACCTAGTGTATATTTCACATTGACCCACTGGGTAGAAGTGGTTGTTGTCGTGTTAACATCTGCTGCAGCTCTGTGTCCTGTGCTTGAATGCTTCTAAGAGTTGGCATTGTGGAAAATTATTAATAGAACTGATTTTTTTTTTTTTAATGACCAAAGATTTTGCAGCTATGATTCAGCTAAGGATCTTTGGAGCGAGGTTATCTGGATCACAAAGATCCCTAGGAAACAAGCAGGAAGCCAAGCATGGAGGGACATAACTATAATCCCAGCACTTTGGGATGTGGAGGCAGGAGCATCAGCCTCAGTTCCATAGTGAAGTCAAGGCCAGCCTGGCTTACATGAGATCTAACCTTTCTCAAAAAGCAAACAAAAACTGAGTTAGAATGAGGTCAGACAAGGAGAATGAAAGCAGAGAAGCACCAGAAGCTGCTGTGCCATGGGACCCACCAACGCAGGGTGCTCCATGAGCTGGAAAGTTCTCCCTGGACCTGCTGGGTTCAGGAGCCGCTCCCATGCCTGCTTTGTCTCCCTGAAACCTGTCTGGATTTCTGATCTCTGCGACTGTAAAAGAATCAGTTTGTTATTTTACCCTACTAAATTCATAGTTCCTTACAACAGCAGCAGGAACCTTAATACACCTTCTATGAACATTGACAATACATCTTATAACTCCAAAGTTGTGTATGTACATATTCTTCATGCTTTTGGGGGGGCTCTTTGTTTTTTGTTGTTGTTGTTTTAGGTTTCTTGAGGGGTTCCTTTTGAGACAGGATCTCCCTGTAGCCCCACCTGGCCTGGAACTCACAGAGATCCGACTGCCTCTGTCTCCGAAGCACTGGGATTAAAGGCCACCACCACACCCGGCCTTTCCTCACTCTTCATACTTTCATAGGATCATGTCATATGTGTCGTTATTTGTCCAACCAATTCCTTATTAGAAGATATTTAAATTGTCTCATTTTCCAATGAAAATTGTATTGAATTTCCATGCAATTGTTTTGTTTTCCAATACAATCTTTTAAAGAAATTAATATACAAACTGAAGGCTTCATTATAGCATTCTCAAACACACTTTGCTTCTGTTTATCTTCCTCCCTCCACTCTCCTCGCCTGTTCCCAGTATATCTTTGAAATAGATTCTTAAGAAGGAAATTGATAGATTGAAGGATACATGTGTGTAATATTGCTAGTCATTTCTGTTTTCTCCATGTATTCCTTCTAGCAACCCATAAGTTCATTCTGTACAGCCATGCAAATACAGTACATTCAAACATTTTGATTTTCTCAGTGTAATGAGAGGTGGTATCTCACTAAAATTCTAATTTGCATCTCTTTCTGTCAACTCTCCATACTTCGTTTTTGTACATGATTTCTTTGAATTTTTTCTGTGTGGGGGCATGGGTGAATGGACATGTATATGTGTGTAAATGTGGTGTGTTCGTGGTATATGCCAAAGGAAAGCGTCAGTGATCTACTCTTATCACTTTCCACTTTATTCCCTTGAGACAGTCTCCACCACTGAACCTGGAAGTGGCCTGGCCAGGCTGTCCCCCAGCAATCCTTCTGGGTCTGCCCAGCGTTGTGTCCTGTGCTTCATCCCAATTCCATCCCTGTACTGTGGTTAAAGGTGTGGGCAATCATGCCTGCCTTTTTATGTGGTTCTGGGAATTTAAACTCAGACCCACATACATGCTCATCAGTCACTCCTACATGCTGGGCCACTCTAGTCATTTTTTTATGTTTTCATTTTTTTTATGAACCTCTTTAGATATTGACATGCATGAACATTTCATCTCTTGCAGTATAAATTGAAAAGACTTTTGCCAGTATATCATTTGTATTCTTTATTTTGCCATTTTCTGTTGCTTTTTTAGGTCATGAATAAAGTTTTTATTTGTGTGTGTGTGTG
>NW_008481222.1:0-3127 GCF_000622305.1 Nannospalax galili
GTTAAGAGCACTGACTGCTCTTGCACAGGACCGGGGTTCGATTCCCAGCACACACATGGCGACTACAAACCGTCTTTGACTCCAGTTCCAGGGGAATCTGACGCCCTCTTCTGACCTCCGCGGCAATACGCGACACTCACATTGTGTGCATTCACGTACATGCAGGCCATACATGCATACATATAAATTTTTTTAAATAGAGAAGTATGAGGTATTGTGAAGATAAATTCATCATATATACATATATGCATGTACATTAGTTATATGCATCAACATGGGGACTAAAAATACAGTGTGAGTTATGCAGGTCTAATAAGCAGCAAGTCAAGAATTGACAAAAGGGCATTTGAAAGACTCACTGTAGACATAAGGACAGAACTGTGTTGGAAAGTTGTAAAATGAGGAAGGATGGTTAAAACTAACAGTGGCTGAGATACTTCAGTTCCCGTGGAGATCAGAAAGCAAAGGAAATGGGAGTTTGGAGTAAAAATGGGAAATTTTAGGGTTTCCTGAATGTGTTGATGTAGAACAGACTGGGGTGATGATTAAATAGGAGGCTGGGGTAGAATGCATGGAGATAGAAATGTCTGTTCCAAAGGATAAACTCACGATTCTATTTGTCCAAGCTAGTCATCAAACAAAAATAGTTTTTCCATACCTGCCTTAAGAGAAGAATCAAGCCTAGAACGACACCAGTGAAAGAGGCCACTGCTGGGGCAAAATCTTAATTTTGCATGCGTTCACTTAGCCACTAAATATTGTTGGTGGGGAAAATGTTGTTTTAAAGTTTTGTTTTTGAAAAAGTATTTTAAGTTTAGGGTTGTTAAAATACTTACCTAAGTTTAGGATAGCAGCACAAGGCAAATCGAGGGCTTGAATTTTTTGATGCTATGCTATTCTCAATGGTAATGCCCATCTTGTTTACCATGACCTTAGATTTTCAGGAAAACCTATTTCTCCCAAACCAGGAGAAGCATTGGAACACATATACAATGAGAAAAATGGTTGAATAGTTTCTCATATCACCCATGAATTTCCACAGCCAGAGACTGAAGCCGCTGTTAGAGTTTGGCTTTATTAGCCACAGCTGTAAAGAAAAACTGAATGTATTCTTTCCAGAACCATGTATGTACACAAAAAGCTCTTCACTTCTAAGATTGTCATCATCAGTGAGATTGACTATTGATATATGTGATATAAGGATATCAAAATATTTGACAAAGAATTAGATGGCGTTAGATACACTCATACATTCACTATTAGCTCATGACCATAAAATTCTTACAACATTTTATTGAAGACTTAAAGGTAGAGTGACCATAGAATCCTTCTTTTCTTATTTTTATCCAATGCTTATTTTATCAAATAATTCTGCCATCACATGAAAAATTGCCTCCTGTTTCCATGGGAGAACTCTGTCCTTTCAGCATACCATACAATTTCATTAAGAGAGACTGTATTGGTGCATTTCTACTTGGTTATGATTATATCTAGTCTGAAATTAGATTTTATGAGAGTTTTAAAATCTCTTGTTATATTAAAAGATAAGCTACTACATTTAATATAGTCTGAGCTTCTTAATAACAACAGTAAGATATACTATTATGTACAGGCATATTGAGACACTAATTCAATCATTGAAATGAGTAAGTTAAGGCAGAGCAGAAAAATCCTGTAGGGATTAATTGTTATCTAAAATAAAGATACTGAATACATTCTTTTTCCAAAATTACTACAAGCTGAAGAGCATAAGAATAAAAAAAAAGATTTCTATATTTGAACATAATCTATTTAAAAGCAAGAGTATGGTGTATTTTCTAATTCATTTTGCATTCTTTTCTTGTGATCAGCGTTTTGCTAACTTACCACGGCCTACTTTCATTTACCTGTGTAGCCAGTCACTATAACAATGATATCACCTAGGAGTCCCCCAATTCATTTGGAATTTTCACTTATCAAACACATTGCTCCTTTTGATCTATGTAATTACTCTTCTAAAACTCTGAAAAGCTAATTGTCTAATTGCATGTTCCTCATCCTATGAGGATACCTGTAAATGTATTTTGAATATTGAAAATGTCCCAATTGTACAACTAAAAAGCATCATAGCTAATTTTTGGTGTCTTGTTTTTCACACGTGTTCCATTTGAATGATACATGAATGGCGTTATGGTATGGTGTGCCAACATTATAGGTTTGTTTAATAATGACTTCCAGAAATGATTAGAATACAACAGGCAGCTATTAGAAAAATGTAGAAAGGAAAAGGAGAATTCTATCTTGCCTTTTCTGTGTGGAATGAACGTGCACTGCTGTCTTCCAAAATAAAAAAGAAATGTCAGTGTCTGGGAGGGCACCTGAAGTGCTCCTCTCCCTCTCCAGCTTTTCTGCCTTCTTCTTGAGATTTCATGCAGTTTCTGCAAGGTTCTGAGCAATGTACAATATGTAAAGTCTATAGCAGAGACGGCTTGTAAAGTAGACAGTGAGATAAAGTATTCTTTTTATTCAAGCTCATTCTTTATCCACTGGGCACTATTTTTGTTCATATTTCCTTTCTTTGTTTTGTTTTCATTCTTTGGAGATCTCAGAATTATGCTCACACTTTATGGGAAAAGTTTATTTCCCCCTCATAAAGGGAAGAAAATCAAATAGTTTCTACAATGCATTATAATATTTATCATTCCTATTTCCAGGTTTCACGTTGCTTTTATTTTCTCCCGTAAACTAATGGAGATTTACTTGAGAAGAAAGGACAGAAGAAACTCATTTTTATAAAGTTTTGACAAATCTCTCTGGGTCATGTTGACCTCCCTTTAAGGTACATTTTCACTTACAGTCCTCAGGTTAATCACACCCTGACTTCAGTTTCCATTTACCTCGGCACTTTGCATCAGTTTCATTTTAAAGGGGAAGGACCTTGCCTTAACCATGTACTAAGGCAGCTAGCAAAGCTATATACATTCTGACTAAATGAATTGCCCTCCATCGTGGATTTTTAGAAAGCACTGCAAATGATAAGCAATTTCAATCTAATTCTCACTGATCTTTCTCTCTCCGTGGATTTCCATAAATGCACAACAGCTCCCTGTCCACTCTCTGCCCATCAGCACTGGACCTGATGCATTAG
>NW_008481223.1:0-2747 GCF_000622305.1 Nannospalax galili
TTTTGTCTGATTGAGTTAGCATGTGTCTTGTGCATGCTGTCACCATTGCTGCAAATTCATATGAGCAAGTTCTTAGAGCCCTGAAAGCCTATGTTTCCTTGTACTCATGCATCAGCCCGGGCTCTTACAATCTTTTCACCCCAAACTTCTTTATATAATTTAAATGATTATAATTTTGTATGAAATATTTTCATCATTTAATATATTTTTAATAATGAAAATGAAACTCTGATTTACATCTCAGCTCAGATTGGGACTTCATCTATTCTTCTGGACATTGTGAGATTATTTAAATTACATCTTTGGCATTCTTGATGTAGTTCTGTGGTATATTTGCCTAGCAACCTGCTTTGTTCAATACACAGCACCACAAAAAATCATATCATCACCTTTTACCCTCTTAGACTTAATGGACTAATGAAACTAAATCACACGCACAGGGACAACAATTTTAAAATTGGTTCTTGGTGAAGTGGGATAGCAGAGCTGTGCTCAGACAGCTATTAAACTTCAGCAGCTGCCTGGGCTGAGCTGCATAACTGAGTTCTTACATGGACTTCGTTCTTGTAATGTTGCCGGCATGATGGCAGACAGCATCCTCTCGCAGTTCACAACATACCTCCTGGCTGATAAAAAGAAAAAGTTGTTTACTTCTGAGCCAGGGTGTGGAATAAGGGCCACACTGAGACCCAGGGCTTTGAGGGTTTCAAACTATGGAACTAATGCTCAACTTTAAAATGAGTACAGCACAAACTTTGGTGCTACTCATTTTCAGAGCCTAGAAGCACCCCTACTGAAGTGGTTTCATCTACTCACGGAAATTCTTCTGAAGAGACACAGTCTCCCACGAAGATGAAAATATGAACAGATTTTGGGATAACCTTTAAACAGAGAAAGAAAACCTGCACATCTATCATGAGAGCTTGATAATTAGTAGCTACAGAACCTACCTTTATCCTGAGTATCAGCCTTTCCAAATACTGAGGAAAAGGGCAGTGATACTAGGGAATGGAGAAGAAGCTACTACTTATGTGGGGTCTGTGACTACTTTAACCCAAGTAACATATTGGTACTGGAGCTCTAAAAATGCCCTGAGAGTTCTGGGAATAAGTTGGGCTTGCTGGGCATATCAATGGATGTAAGGAACATGGGAAATATGGCCTCTCACCCCAAGGTTATAATAATGGCTGCCATAGGAGGCATGGATAGATGCAGAAAGAATATGGAGAAGTTATAGCTTCGGATGTTCTGGAATGATAGTCTTTCTTATGGCTTGCTTCTCACTGTAGTGGGCAAATGCTAATACTATCATGAATAGACTGTCCTTGGCACACTCTGAGAGAAGAGGCCTGCCTTCGCACTAGTTTCCACAATAAACTGAAGAAGGGTGGTTGCCCGGAAGGTTACTGAGGATTATGTGAAAGCTCCCAGGACAGGAACTCTGAATGGAGTGAATCTTTCAGGCTATTTCCTGTCCACACAGGTGGCAACTTTCCACCTGGAGACCCCAAATGGAACCCTCATTATTTTCAGGTCAAGGGACTAAAATAGAGAATTCACTTTCTGCAAATATTATTGAGCAATGTCTTTCAGGGCCTTGAAGTGTTTGCATTTCAGGAAAGTAGCTCAGTTTTGTGGAGAAACCAGTGGCATTGGGACTATTTGGCAGCTATGTCCATTTTTTTTAAAGAAAAGAATGTGAATCAAGGAAAGAAGGCTGCTTTCCATAGCTGGAGGGAGAAGAGGGGGTCCATCATCCTTCTTAGAATCCTTAGAAGATGCCCTCAAGTTTGTCTCTCAGAGTCCCACCATATTCACTGAAACTGTTCATATTTACAACCCAGCCAGCTGATGCACAGAGAGTCAATGGCTCCAGAATGTCTCCCTAAACAGCCACCTAGACACAGAGTGAAGACTGGAAATAGTGATTAAGAAGAGCAGTCAGACCAATTAGAAGTTCTCTAAGAGGGAAACCCTTTTATTTGGCACCCCATTTCCTTTGCAACCATTTTGTATAATTGCCTGGGGATAGAAAGAAGAAAGACATAATGTAGGGAGAAAGGTAACGACTGAAGGAAAACAAAAGCATAAATAAGAAAATAACCATTATTTTGATGCATATTATGAATGAACCACAATGTTATCTAACCTGGGATAGAGGGAAACAATATTCAGTATGATTGCCAAGGAGGAGGGGCTGTGAAAACCATGAACACCTGGAGTCTGTCTCAGAGGTGACTGAGAAGCAGTGCTCTGTGGACCCTGGTAGATATGTAAAACCAATTTTGAAAAGCATCACAGCTCTTGGGAATACAGAAGAGAACTGTGGGGAAGAAGCCTGGATAGAGCCATGTTGTGATGGCATGTACCTGAATCCCAGCTCTCAGGGGGTAGAGGCAGGGGAATCAAGAGTTCAAGTCTGTACAGACCTAAATAATGAGATGCTGTCACTCCCCCCATCCCCCACCCCAATCTCCCCAACAACAACAATAACAATAACAACAGCAACAACAAACAACAACAACAAACTCTTGACATATAATTCTCAGGAAAAAAAAAGATATTGGCTGCAGGAAGGTTTTGGAGGTTAAAAAAAGTAAACATCATTATCCTCAGAATTCTTGATAGGGATGAGTCTTGGTACAGGAAAGGGATCACTTTCGCTTGTGTAAGATTTCAGTGGACACCCAAATATTCCCTTTATACACACACACACACACACACACACACACACACACACACACACA
>NW_008481224.1:0-1942 GCF_000622305.1 Nannospalax galili
GAACTTTAAGAGAAATTCTGGAACTACTAAGAAGGTTTTAGGCAAGAAATCTTGTAAGTATTCTTCAATATATCTTATATGTTACATCCATTTTTAATGAATACTTCTCCTAAATGTGTAAGAGTCATGATAACTTGCCATGGGAAATTAACCAAAAGAGAGTAAATAATAGTGGCTTTTCACTGCTAAAAACAAAGGATTACTTACCAAATTATAAATAGCTACAGTGTAATGCACATGTCCTTAAATAGGACAAAGCAAACTATAAACACTTACTTATCATTACTGACTTTTCTACCAAAACTGATCAAAGGGGCTGAAAATAAATTCTAATGGCAATAGCGTCAGAAATAATCTCAATTAAAGACAAATTATAAACCATTCTGCTTTATTAAAACTCTTAGATTCAAATCTATTAAAAATTAGGGCATGTATAGCCTTATCTTTGGAGGTAAATGGCACTTAGTAATTGCTGTACCTGAACAACCTTCACTGAAAAAACAAGATAACACATTCAAAAATAGGACAGGATTTGTTAAGGGCTTTTTTTTCTGAGACAGGGTCACCGTGTGATCCCAACTGGCCTGGAACACACTATGTAGACCCAACTGGCCTTGATCTCAGAGATTTGCCTGTCTCTGCCCCCTAAGTGCTGGGATTACAGGCATGCACCACCACACCTGGCTTCAAGGCTTATTTTTACATGTCCACTGTATTTACTTGCATGAGTCAAACTTTTGCTCACAAGAAAAGCTTCAAGATGCTTCAGAAACAAAGCAAACTTATCTAGATGTCTATCTTCTCTCCACAGCCTGGTGACCATGAATAAGTCACAGGTATCTACAGTGACCTATTTTGTCTTGTTGGGCTTTCCTGGTCCGTGGGAGATGCAAATCACCCTTTTCTCGCTGATTCTGATGGTCTACATGTTGACTTTGAGTGGGAATTTGGCCATCATTTGTGCAGTGAGGTGGGATCACCAACTCCATACCCCTATGTACCTGCTCCTGGGCAACTTTTCCTTCCTAGAAATCTGCTATGTGACCTGCACAGTCCCCAACATGCTGGTCAACTTTCTTTCCAAAACTAAGACTATGTCCTTCTCTGGCTGCTTCACTCAGTTCTATGTCTTCTTCTCCCTGGGTACAACCGAGTGCTTCTTCCTTTGTGTCATGGCTTATGATCGGTACTTGGCCATCTGCCGCCCACTACACTATCCCTCCATCATGACAACCCAACTCTGCAGTACTCTGGTGTCCCTCTGTTGGCTTGTTGGTTTCTTTGTATATTCAATTCCTATTTCTTTCATTTCTCAACTGTCTTTCTGTGGTCCCAACATCATTGATCACTTTCTATGTGATGTGGACCCACTGATGGCATTGTCCTGCACACCTACACCCATCGTAGGGTATATATTCTACTCTTTGAGTTCTCTTATCATCGTCCTCACCATTTTGTACATCCTTGGATCCTATGCCCTGGTGCTCAGAGCTGTGCTTCAGGTTCCTTCATCAGCTGGGCGACAAAAGGCCTTCTCGACCTGTGGATCCCACCTGCTTGTAGTCTCTCTGTTCTACGGAACCATAATGGTGATGTATGTGAGTCCCACATCTGACAGCTCAGTTGGTATGCATAAAATCATCACGGTGATATACTCTGTGGTGACACCAGCCTTAAATCCTTTCATCTATAGCCTGCGTAACAAGGACATGAAACACGCTCTCCACGATGTCTTCTGTGGGATGAGAATTACGCAAAGCTCATAAGTAGGTTTTCTTACCCCAGTGGAAGACTAATCTTAGCCATCATAGTTCTTTTGTGCAAAACAGAAATCATTACTTTTATTTGATGAGTTTATACTTTCAGAAATGTGTTACGGAGGAAGAGATTGGGCCTAAACCCATGGTAAAAAAAAAAAAAAAAAAAAAAAAAAAAAAAAAAA
>NW_008481225.1:0-3140 GCF_000622305.1 Nannospalax galili
AGAGAGAGAGAGAGAAAAGAGAGAGAGAGAGAAAGAACCAGGACAGTGAGGTTTCCATAAGCAGAGTAGCTCAGCCCTGCAGAACTCTGGGCCTTTGTAAGAACAGTGGTTGGAGAAAGCTGTCCTTTCAGGCTGAAAGCTCGTGGGTCTGTCTTTACCAGAAGTTAGCTCACACCTTCAGTGTCTGCTTCTTCAGTGTCTGAAGACACCATGAGAGCCTAACTGGAAAACTCCCTTGTCTCCCTGGAATCAGAAATGTGTCTCTCATCTCTGCCACTTTGTTTTCATACCTGTCATCTTTGTGAAGAGCTGCTTCACACCAAATTGTCCATTCAAAATTATAACGATTTTATCTGTATTCAGTGGGTTAAATTTCCAAAATGTCTTGAAGCTTGTATATCTATATCCTGTTCTGACTCTGCAGTGATCAGGGAGAGGGTCCTCAATGAAGGCTTCTCATCTATGTACAACACGGGAACACTAATGTTAACTGGAGGGGCTGGAGAGATGACACAGTGGTTACAAGCGCTGACTGCTCTCGCAGAGGACTTGGGTTTGTTTCCCAAGATGCATATAGTGGCTAACCACCATCTATAATAGAGTTCCAGGGGATCCAACACCTTCTTTTGTCCTCTTCAGGTATGCAAGTGGTGCGTTTTTCACACATGCAGGCAAAGCACTCATGCAGATAAGATACAAATAATCACACCCCCCCAATTTTTTAAAAAACAGATTTAACTTTCTTTCCTTTAGTAAAACTGTGGAAGTTCTTCAATTCTGAGTCATTTTGAGTTTCTAAAGCCCTATTGCCCTTAAGTTAGTACTAAAAATTTACAAGGTAGTGTAGTACTTTGTTTTTCTTGTTTGCTTTCCTGCTCAGAAATGTACTCTACCTGGTCTTATGTTTGACAACATAAATAGTAAAGGTTTTAAAAATCACTGTGCCAGAAAATGAAAGTGACTGCCTTCAACAGGATCTCAGTTTGCAAGCTGTTTAGAATGCAGAGGTTTGGGGCTTTTCTTGAAGACTTTTGCTTAACTTTCCTCTTGTGTGATTTCTACTTATTTATTTATACTGAGCAGGTGACCCGCATCCATCCAGAATGTCACTTTTGCCTGTAAATATAGAAAGAAGAAACAAATGTGCAGAGCCTCAGCGCACCCAAATAGAAAGCACAGAGGTGGTTGGGGTGAGTCGGGGCTGGTGCTGGAGACCTGTCTGTCCACATTTCTCGTCTCCATCTCCACCTGGAGGATGGAGGACACCTGCATCTTAAACGCAGGCCCAATTTCCACTGTTCTGGCGAACCATAGGCAAAGCTCCTGTAGTCTTGTGTCAGTGGGGTTTTCACCAACCTTTTCAAAGAAAACCTTCAAAGAAAACACTGTCCGTTTCCCTGGCTTGATGATACAACAGCCACTTCGGTAATGTCTTGGTTCTCCCATGCTCCGCAGAGACAGCCCCAGTTCCCAGACAATAATACAACATATCTGTACTCTGGATATTAAAGTCTTAGGTAATGGAGCTGGAGAAAAGACTCAGCAGTTAAGACCACTGGCTAGTCTTGCGGAGAAACCAGGGTTCAGTTCTGAGCACCCACATGGTGGCTACAACCGATCATAACTCCAGTTCCAAAGGATACGACACCCTCTTCTGAGCTCCGTGGGCATTTCACAATGCAGGTGCACTTTCATACTTGTAGGCAATACATTCGTACCCATAAAATGAATTAATGAATAAAATACTTTAAAATATTAGCTAATCATTATGCTGGTCCAGTCAAGGATGATGGGAGCTTATCAGAAGTAATTATGAAAAAGGAACTTTGGATTTCCTCAAGACCGATCTATTGTAAATACTTTGGCCCTGGCAAATTTGTCTTCTGAGTTACAGAAAGGCTTCTGGGAAGGCCCTTGATATAGGACTAGACCATGTTCAAAGTCCTACATGATACTGGGCGCCAGGCTACGCATCAACAGCTCAGCCTTTTGTCTTGGCCTTCTCTACTCTATAGCCATGTTCTTTTGTCTTCAAGAAAGAAACCGAAATCCAAGTGAGATTTTCTTAAAAAAAAAAAAAAAACAAAGAAAAAGAAAAAGTCTGGTATTATTTAGCAGGCCTCAGATCCTAGACTCCATTCTGAACCTCTTTCCTAATAGTGCTGTGTTCCAGCTATATCACTAATATGAATTTTTAGGAGCCACTTCAAATAAGTAAAATAGAAACATGAGAGATTAATCTTAATACTGTGTTTTATATTTACCAAGCTGTATCTAATAACATTTTGACCTACAAACTAATACAGAATGATTTTTTTGAAGTTCTTCCTTTGTATTAGGTCTTAGAACCTACTGCATTATTTGTCTTCACGGCATTTCACCACTGGGGCTCATTTCAAGGCTCCAGATTCACAAGTGCCTAGTGGCTCCTATGCTGGGCAGGACAGCTCTGCTAAAGAGCCATCGTGCCCAGCCTGCCTGTCTGCCTTGGTCCTTCGTTTCCTCACCTGAGTGTGGAGGCGCTGAATCCAGGCTTCCTTTAAAGACCCGTGCTTCCATTGCACACATGCAGTTCTGGTGGACACATCCTCCAAATTGTGTGGTTTACCTGGGTCCAAAGATGAAATGTCGTCACGTGCTCGGCCACCCATGTGGAGGGCTGCTATTGAAGACCTGAGATCAGCTGACAGCAGATGAGGTCCATGGGTCAGCTTTGTGACCACTGAAGCTGACTCTGTTCCATGAAAATTCAGAGTTCAATAGAGTAATCCTGAGAAGCCATGTATGTCAGGGTCCCAAGAACGACAATCTCCCTCCCTCCAGATGGCTATCTCCAGCAAGGGCAGCCTCCAGGCTGTCCAGGGTCACTGTTTGTAGATGGCTTACTGGAGATACAAACTTTATGTAAAACAGTTAAGTCTTTGTATGTTCTCAACCAGTACAAATGTATTTAAAGTATTGCAGGGCCACATGGTTCCTTGAGTAAAAAGCACTGGTTCCTAAGGCTGACAATCCTGATTTGATTTCTGGATCCTATAGAGAAAAGCCATACCAGACTCTGAAAAGTTGCCCTCTGACCTCCACATGTATGCTGTGACACAGCCACACATCCTACCAACTCACGCAAAAATAGTAATAAT
>NW_008481226.1:0-3144 GCF_000622305.1 Nannospalax galili
GGGGGGGGGGATCCAGGCTAGGACAATGAGTGGAACCAGGATCCCTGACTGTGTGACTGTGTAGACTGGGGAAACATCAGCTGATTCAAGCACTTACACTCAGCCACCTGCTTCACCTGAAGCCTGAGAGGGAGATGACAGGCAGACAGACAGGCAGACAGATGCTATGATGGAATGAATGAATGTGCGCAAGATCCATGGAGCTGTGAAGATCTCCTGAAAAGGGTTGTCCTCTACCCTGTGTGTAGTAAGGAGCCGAGGTGAGGACACTGTCCTTCACAGAGCTTGGCCTGGGATCTCATGGGTCCATTTTTCCAAGGGACAGGAGAGAGAGGAGGTGTTGTCCACATAGATGGTGCCTCAGGGATGCACCGGGTAATAATATTTTGGTACCTAGAGTTCAGAATCAGAACACGGGTCCAGTGAAGCAATAATGGAAGCCTGAGTGGGTCCAGGGAAGTAGCACAAAAGAGTCAGTGGAGGGCTTGTGACAGAAGTGTCCCTCTGGCAGGTGGAGAGATCACCATGCTACTCCTGTCCATCTCCATTACCGACTGGGGAGTGACTGTGTTTTGCAAAAGAAATCACTAAGTTGTGGTCATAGACACTGGCTGAAAACAGAGGCTGTTCCTGCTTGCTGAATGGAAATCGAAGGCATGCACGCATGAGTGAACCCGAATCACTTGGGGACATGTCATTAGTTAATCCATTCATTCCGCACACAGAAACAGAATGTTACTGATGACAGAGGCAGCCAGGGCCTGTGCTGTGGGCAGGCCAGGGCATGATTCTCTGATGTGGTCTCTGGTCCTTGGGCAGGTGCTTCCTTGGATTGGCAGAATAATGGAGAAGCTCTCTAAAATCTAAAGGGCACACATGCATTTTTTTCCTATTGCTACCTTCTTCCGATGGCGGCTGTTTTAGTATATTGGACAAACTTCACGGCTGAAATTGCTGCCAGGCAACAGCTGGCACAATCAGTAAAACAGAACTTGCGCAAATGATAACAGATCCCCTTCCTGGGAGGAGGCAGGACAGAATGCCCATGTGGGAGCAGCATGGCCTGGCAGTGAGGAACTCTAGAATGACAGGAGCCAGAGTCGCAGTCCAGTCCTGGGGCACTTCAATGATAAGCCATGGAGCAAACAGGTGCAGAACAGGAGCCTGGCAGGTAGGGCTGCTAACCTGGGTTGTCTCAACTATGCAGGCCATCCTAAACATTGCCATAGAGCGAAAGACACAGAGAAACCTCCTGGACTCCTTATTGAGACAACAGGTAATCGATAAATGCTGGGAAGCCACATGGAACTTGTCCTACCTATCAGTTAATAAATAAATAAATAGTTTACTATATATTGAGCATGGACCGAATGTAGGCTAAGTGCTTTGCATGCATTGCCTCACTTAATTCTTCCAGGAATCCTGATAAACTATATATTTTTTATTATTCCCATTTTACAGGTGAAGAAACTGGAGCATATGGAGGTCTGCAAGAACAGAGGTAGAAGCCTCTACCCGGGTCTATTGCTGTGCAGAGCCTGGTGTTTTCTGTCCCCAGGAGTTTCTTCTTACCTTGCCACCTGCATAGTGGAGGGAGGCAAGGATGGGGCAGAACAAACACAAGACTCCAAAATACTGGGAGGCTCAAATCACATGTTTCATGACCTCTTTGTAGTCAGGACAGTCAAGAGCCACCGAGCCGGCCCTCAAGTGTACAGGCTTGTTCAGGATGGATTCCTCCTGTGCCTGGCCCTCCCACCCACCCTGTACTGCAGCAGGACTTGCAGAGCATGGTGCAGATGGAAAATTCTCCTATGTACAATGTCCAGGGGTCATCAAGAAATTGGCCACTGTAGCCCACCCCTTAGGTACTCTTTTGCCTATGGAAGTTTGAGACCATACAGCAACACCTGGTAGGGGCCCAGGCAGTGCTGACTGCATGCAATGTGTTTTAGGTGACATCTTGGGAGAGAACACTGGGAGCAAGAGCTGTAAAGTGGATGAAAAATAACTGAACTTCATTAAAATTAAAACCTTCTGTTCTTTAAAGGGGAACCATAAAGAAAGCGAAACAGCAAGTCGTTGACTGAAAGGAGATAATACTTTTAGCCAAAGAAAGTACCAACAACTAAAGAAAATGAACAAAAGATTAGAAAAGACATTACATAAAAGAAGATATATAAATGGCCAATGGTGTATAGAAAGATGCTCAAAATCAACGCTCAAGAAATGCAAAATAAGACAAATTGAGGTATCATCTACTAGAACAAGTAAAATTTAACAGCATAAAAGTACCAAGTGTTGGTGAGGCCATGGAGCATCTGGAATGCTCATACTCCGTGAGTGGGAATGCAACAGTGTGGCTCAGGCACTTTAGGAAGACGGCATTTTCACCTACAGCTGAGCCTATGCATACCTTATGACTTACCAGTTGTACTCCAAGGAATATGCCCAAGAAATATGACTGTCCACGTGCTCCAAAGACAGAAACAGCAATGTTAATAGCAGTTCTATTTGTAATAGCCCAGAAGTGGAAGACCAGCTGGATGCCTATCAATAGGCACATGAATAAGCAAGTTGTATCAGCTTAGGTAAACCTCCAAAACATTATGCTGGGCAAACGCAGTATTGGGTAGTTATTTCCTCAGGAGTGAAACACTCCATCTTGGCAGAAAGAGAGGCTCCAGTGACTCATAAAACTCAGAAGAAACTTTATGTTTCAAGAAGCTCACAAAACTTACAAGACTCACAAGTCCCCTTCCCCCAAGGTTATATAAGCAGTCATTGCTGGGGGAAAGCAAGCATCCAGTGGTACAGCTATCAGAAAATATAGGTGAATAGAGTGACGTGGGTATTGTGAGTTGTCACTGATGCTGAGGGGGCTTTTCAATAATGTTGCTGCCAGTGTCATCCACACTCCTATAAGTAGCCCCAATAAACTCTACCAGTTCAGCAAAATGGACGTGAATGGAATTATTTCTTTGGACTGTTTGGACTGTTTATTGGTGTCTTATCTGGAATGAACAGAAATAAACTCTGGAAGAAAAACACCTCAAACCTGGGACTGGAGAGAAGAGCGGTTAAGAGCACTGGCTGTTCTTGTAGAAGACCCAGGTTCAAATCCCAGCGCCCACATGGCAGCTA
>NW_008481227.1:0-3123 GCF_000622305.1 Nannospalax galili
CCTCAGGGGCCAGCGGTCTTGCCCCAGGTCCATAAGTGCCAGGCCATTCTGTCCTTGCGTATGACTGGCTGCTGTGAGTTCCCCATGCCCGCCACCACATTCCTGGCGGTTTGGCTCCTGGCTCCTTCCCAAGATAGTGCCACAAGCCCCTCCTTTTGTGGCTAACTCTCCACAGTTAATTCTCTGCAGCAGGCCTGGCCCCTTGGAGGAACCAGAGCCCCTGGGGAATGCACATGGTTTTAAGTTCTCGTGAAAGAAGAAATGATTATGAATATAACAGAAGTCTTGGTTTGGATGTGGATTATGTAGAGCAAACTGGGAAAGCATACTGTCAAGGGTGTGGAGGAGGGTGACTAGAAAAAGAGAGCATGCTGTCAGGGGTGTGGGAGCAGCCTTCCCTCTCTTTTAGAGGAAGGTAAATATTGCAACTCTGGACGTAAAGTGAAGGAATCCAGCTTATTTCATTATTTGACCATTTTAAGTAGAAGTACACACTAAATATATCCCATGCATGAGTGATTCTGTGAAGACACAATTCAGAGGACAAGAAACACATAAGTTCAAATAAATGGGGAGATGATGAGATTCGTTGGTTCAATATCAAGATGTATCAGGCTGTTATTTAGCTGTTTTCCATGCCTGAGAGTTGACATTTGGACACACAATGTAAGTCCAGAGAAAGGTCCCCTTCCTATACAGAATAAGGAGCACATTTGTTAAGAACCTCAGTGCATATCACTTCATGAGTAATGGGGTCTCTGATTACAAAACTGTGTCTGGAAAGTAACTTAGCTTTTTTATTTTTCTTTTGGTCTTTTGAAATAGGGTCTCCCTGCAGCCCCAGCTGCTGTGTAACTTGCTCTATAGACTTGCTGGCCTTGATCTCACAGGATCGGTCTGCCTCTGCCTCCCAAGTGCTGGGACCAGACCCAGCTGTAATTTAACTTTTGAATGAAAAATTTACTGTGAGAGAGCTGAACTGTTCTGAGAAGCAGGTCCTGAGAGCATCCCACTATATTCGTGTATTCAGTGTCACTCTTCTCCCTCCCAGAAGTTCAGCATCTCAAACTGAGCCTTTCATCATTCAGTGTGCTCCAACTACACCTGGAGGTGTGTTAGGAATAGACACCGCAAGTGCATATGTGCACCCAATATTACTCTTCCAAACAGCATATTGCAAGCTATTTTTCTACATATTAGTTCCTAAAATAACTTTCTGATTTACTTAGAATGAAATTTCTTAATATCATTGTATTTCTATGTCAACATGTCTTATTTTATTTCTCTACTTACTAGTTTTAATCTATCAGTTTCATGTCCACAGTCATCACCTCCTTAAACTCTGACTGGTCCCTCATCTCTGCTCTTTCTGGGTTTTGATTATTAAATAATAAATATTAATAAATAATTGAATGAGATATTTTGAAACTGTAGGCAATAGGAAGTAAATAAAGATGATCTGATGGGTAAGCAATGAGAAAGAGGGAGGATGGTCTGGAGGATCACTGAAAAGCTTGCACTTGAACTAAGAATTTAAGGAAAAAAACCCACCCATAGAAAGGGCATAAGATGTCACAAAAACATAAAGAGGCCAGGTTGACTGGAGTGGGGTGTGCACTGAGTGCATGAGTTCTCAGTATGCATGTGCTTTGTGTGGTATGCACATGATGTGTGTGCATTATGCACATAGTGTGTATGCAATATGTATGTGCTGTGTCCAGTGTGCATGTGCTGTATACACAGTTATGCACATGCTGTATGTGCAGTGTGCACATGCTGTGTGAGTATGTATGTGCTGTGTAATGTGCACATGCTATAGCTAGTGTGCATGTGCCACGTGTACAGTATGCATGTGCTGTGTGTACATACGCACATGCTGTGTGTGGAACATGTATGTATTATGTATCCAGTATATATGTGCTGTCTGCAGAGATTGGCTAGAAAGACCTTTTTATTCTCTCAAGAATACCATGTTTGAAGAGTTTGAAGCTTGAAGTTTGAATGAGATGACATGATTATTCCATCTTCAAGTGTCTATTTGTATTCATCTCATTGTTCTTCACATCAAACTTGTGGTACAGTCTTACTCTGTTTCTTTTAAACTATAGTAAGAATACTTAGCATAGTATGTCTCAGCAGATTATTTGTGCAATACAGTATTGTTAACTACATTCATAGGATTTTACAGAAGCTCTCTAAAGTCTCATCTGCATGACTGAATCTTTATTTGTATTGAATGACAGTTCTCAAGCCTCCTTCTCTGTCCCCTGGTGTGCTAGTTAGTTGTGTCAAGTTGGTACAAACTAGAGTCACCTGGGAAGACAGAACCTCAACTGAGCCATTTCCTCCATCAGATTGGCCTGTAAGTATGTCTGTGGAACATATTCTTGATTACCAGTTGATGTAGGAGAGACCAGTGCACTGTGGGCAGTACCATCTTTGGGCAGGTGGCGCTGGTAACTGAGTAAGCCAGAGGAAGCATACCAGTAAACAGCATTCCTCCGTCTCTGCTTTTGCTTATGAATCCAGGTTCTTGCCTTGGTTTCCTGCACTGGCTTCCCTCAAGGATAGACTATCACTTGGAAGTGTAAGATGTAGCTCTCTTCTCCACAAGTCACTTTTGGCCTGAACAAGTGTTTTATCACAGCAATAGAAAGTAAGTAGTATGCCTGGTAACCACCATTTTACTTTCAACTTATGTGAATTTGATAATGTTAATGACTGCTTTTAAGCAGAACCATGTGGTATTTATCTTTAGGTGATTGCCTTATTTAGAATAATGTCTTCATAGTTTATCTACATAATCAGATACCGTAGAATTTTATCCTTTACTAAGGCTGTCCAATATTCCACCGCATGCACACATCACATTTTCGTGGACATTTGTCAATGGGCATTTCTGTTATTTCCACATCTTAGCTTGTGAAGAGTGATGCAATGAACATGAAAGTGCAAATATCCCTTTTTCAAATCTTTAGGATAAATACCCAGAGGTTCACTTGCTAGATTATATAGCAATCCTGTTTTCAATATCTTTTTTTGAATACACAGTTTTTATTTTCTTCAGGATCGGGTTTGTGATTTAATTATATAAAGATGAGAAGCCCAAGTTCTGCAACCTAA
>NW_008481228.1:0-3144 GCF_000622305.1 Nannospalax galili
AAAATATCTCTAATATAACTAAAGACAATGTAATATACACCACTCAAAAGTTATAGATGAGATTTCCAAGCTGTGGACATTCTTAATTCCACGTTGATGATTTAGAAGCAGTAACAAATTAAACTGCATCCTGGAGACCATTTTCTAAACCTTTTAAATCTATGGTAATTTTTTTTTCTCAATGTATATTTTTTACTGAATTTTTGTGCTTTGAAACAATACATCTTAATCATATTTAGACCACCTCCCCGCTCCATACCCCTTACAGCCCTTCCAATAAGATTTCATGCATTCTGTCACACATGTTAAGGCCCATTGAGTCAAGTTTATATACCCAGATGTCCCTTGGTGTGAATTCATCTACTGGAGCCTGGTCAGCCTATCTAGAGACACTCCCTTAAAGATCAGTTCTCCCTTACCCAGCAGTAATCAGCTGTGGGATCATTTCTATAGTTCATAAATCTATGTTTAAAAGAACAGCAGGGCCAGTGAGATGGTTCAGAGGTAAAGACATTCGCTAAATTGAACGAGTTCAATTCCTAGAACCCACATAAAGGTGGAGGACAGAGCCAACCCTGAAAAGTAGACTTCTGACTTCCACAAGAGAACCATGGCACATGGAGGCCCACCCTCACACATACACATATCATACATACACACATACAATAATAAAATATTTGAAATATACCTTTGGTATGGCTGCCAGACGAATACTGTTGATGAGAGAACATTCTAGCACTTGTCCTTCCTGAAGAGAGAGCAAACAACCCAGCAATGAGCTTAAATTCTGCCAGCCCTATCCTACAGAGTACTTAGCAAACATTTCTAAAGACAAAGTTCATAGTGATCAAAGAAGAAACAAAATGAAAAGCAATTAACAGTAATTATTTCTAATGATCAGAAATAAAGACCTAAACTTCCTATTTCAAATATACATATATATGAATGTAACTAGAAATGATTATTACATGTTTCTAAAGTGTTATATATATAATACTGCTAATGATGCCTGCATATAATATTTGTGTGTACACAAAATATTAATTGGGAATCGTGCTAACTTTTATATAACTCCAATGACAGCTTTCCGTTTGGGTTCCAATGTTCACTAAATGTGAACACTGTACCACATGCCAAATTAAGCCTCAAAGCACAATGAGAGAGATGAGCACTCGCTTAACGTACGTTTTAGATTTCAGCTTGGAACTTATTTTCTGGAAAATCTTTCTAACTCTAAGGCTGAATCAGATCTGTTTGCTATAAGCTTTTATAACAATATAAAGTTCTATTTTACAGCACTCAATCACTTGTAATCCCTTTCTAAAATCCCCAACTTTGCTCCTATAATAGAATCTCTGAGAGTTAAACTGCATAATGTCCTCTATCTTCACGGTGTCCTTAATACCTAGAACAGGAAAGAAGGTGTCTAAAAAAATCTCCAATGAATGAGTTAAGTGTAGTATCTAAGTTCTTAAGAGGCATTCAGTCTACCTGATCAGAAATGAAATGGCTTGACCCACAAAATACCAAAACAACCTGATGGGTTTATTTTCAGGCAGGGACTCCTATAGCCACAACTGACTTAGAGCTTTCTCCGAGTGACCAGGCCCGCGTCCATCTCACAGAGGACCAGCTGTGTCTGCCTCCTGCATACTGGAATTACAGGTGTGTGCCACCACCCAGGCTCCGATCTCTGTTCTTAGGCTATACCTTGCCTTCACTCTTCCAGGTCAGAAAGAATCCAAATTCATCCACTTTGAAGAGGCAGTTGGGTTCAAACACGAACGATTCCTGTTAAAAAGAAGTGTGATGAATTTTATTATTTGTAATATTATGAATCAAATAAAAATATAAATATCTTTGAGCCTCCAAACACATCACACTTTTGCACCTGGATTCTAGTAACTACATTTCTGATGATATTATGAAACACTTTCATTTAGAAAACTGCATTCTTTTTCTACATGGAAAGACTAATCAGTTTAACAGAGTATCTTCCCCTAAAACAGATTTGAAAATCAATGACAGTGATGATGTGGAGATCATACAGAAGAGAGCTGTCCTGAGACCTTCAGAGACCTGCTCCTGGAAGGAAAGACACCTGAGTCTAGCCCCTGTTTGCCCCCCATAAGAGAGAAACTACTGCTTGTGACTAATATCAAAACCAGCCCAGTGGGGGTTCATGCTCACTGAAGCTTGAGTCTCACTGCTATGGACTTTGACTCCAAAAACGCAGTGCAAACTAGAATCAAAATGGCAATCGAGAAGGCGTGTTCTCTGCCCTATTTGTCAGTGGATTCTTGGTCTGTAGGAAGAAAGCACTACTGTGTTCAGGAATGCCAGGAAAATTCTGTCAGAGAGATAAAAAGAGTATTGAGGAAGGGAACCCAGATGCCCTGTGCCCTGTTTGCATTACACCAGGACTTGGCTCTGTGCTTCAACAAATGCAGGCATTTTTTTGAAAGAACCTGTCTTCCTAGATCATTGTGAGGCCAGCAGTTAGGAACCTGTCATGTCTGCGTGGATGAAGGCAGCAGTAAAACTAGATAAATAGAGATTGGAGGATTAACATGTTAAGGAAGGCACTTCAGACCCTTAGCTTCACCCATCCAAATTTATCTTTTTAAATTCCAGGAAAACAGTAACATTCATCAAGGCAAATCCAACGTCAAGGGACAGGCCCCATAAAGTGGCAGCATTTACAGTCCTGGGGGCCCTGGATTAAGCTCTCCTTCAATTTGTTTGGGCAGTTTCCTGGCAAGGAATTACCACACGCATTCCAACTCCATACCAGGCATGTACTGGGAACTGCACACAGAGCAAAGGAGAGAGAGGTAAAGGTGAGGTATGACTTCTGCCTTAGGAAACAAAACCAGTTCTACCATTTTCTACTTACCTTCTCCTAGAAAGCACCTTTCTATTTCAGAATTCAACCTAATACAAGTATTTATCCGTATCTTGGTTTTTTTGGAGCAATTAAATGAGACAGGAGATGCAAAGTACACCGCAGAGTCACAGCTCAGCAAGTAGCAGTGCATCAGAATACACGGTTCAGAATTGTAATCATGGTGGTAAATTACTAACAACAGAACACTGTCAACATGTAACATTTTTGCTCCCTGAAAATGGCCTTTTTTTTTTTTT
>NW_008481229.1:0-3144 GCF_000622305.1 Nannospalax galili
ACACATGTGATAGGAAAGTGGGGGTGGGGAGGTAGGTGGGAGACAGTGGTGAGTATGTGGGGAGAGGAGAAAATGAGGGGAAGGTTCAACCCAACTAAAGACATATGAAAAGCTCTGGAGAAATACATTATTTTCTAAGCCTATCAGACACATAATTTCAAAAAGTTTAAACAGGGACATCTGTATGAATAATGCTCCTCCTAGAAGCCAAAGATTATTAAATGACAAACCAAGGTACCTGGTGTGGGATACCTCCCTACTATGAGTTGTTGGCCAGGGAGGCCGCCAAGACCCACAAAACAATGCAGGATACTGCCATTGCTCTTGGCTTCTCACCAGCCAGATGGTAAGATCTTATTGCTGAAGACATCAGACACTCAGGTTATAGGACATGGAGAAATCAAGCCAGAGCTGAGCCCAGAGTTCTCTCCCTGATGGCTAGCTTCTACAGTGCCAGAACACATGATGCAAGTCTCCCCTTGTCATCAACAACCCTACCCAACCCTATATGAACTATAATACCAACCTGCAGGAAAGTATGTCAGTGTCATGACTGTTATGGGAATAACCAACCACTTCTGAATGGATTTTCAGCCCACTCTATATGAGGAACTACGTGCCTGACAATGTAAATCTGGCCAAGAGCCCATGGTTGCTGCTGTTTTGCTAATGGACACAGTGTCAAACTGTCTTCTAAATACTTATATGTATACCCATAGATTAGGGCTGGCGTCTTTTTACACTGAGCATGAGCAACGATTATTGAGGGACTCACAGCTCGAAGTGTTGAGAATAAGTGATTGAGCAGTGCTCAGACATAGACAGGGCAGCTATGTCAAACCCTCTGTGGCTGAAGGAACATTTTAGGAGGAGCCAGAGGTAATGTAAGAGCCAGAAGTTGGGGAGGAGTGTTGTGAAACAGTGTCTTCTGGTCATGGCATGGCTGTTGTACCCACGAACTCCCATGCACAAGACTGGGCCTGTCACCATTCACTATGCATAGGGCAGGAGCTCATGAGGCCCTGCCTCCTCCACCCCCAGCTGAGCAACTGTGAGCAGTTGGGGGAAGGTATGAAGTCACTAATAAGTAGTAAGTTACCCATGTTCCAGTAAATAGTCCCCCAAGCAAACAACCATAATTAAACTTCTTGGCTCATAAATTCTTTTTAAGACATAAAGTAGAAGGGAGACTTATGGAAAGAGAAAGTTTTCAGCAGGAAAGGGAAAGGGATGAGGGCAATGAGAGGTGAAAGTGACCAAAAATCCATTGTATACATGTATGAAATTGCCAAAGATAGCTTTCTGGTATCTTAAGAGAAGATATCAGAAAGACATCATTACATCACAAGAGAGCCTCTTCTCATCCCTATATGCACCACACTGCAGGCCCTGCTGGGTTTGTTTTCATTTTTTAACTACAGTTCAAATCACACAGCGAAACAAATTTAAACACTGTCAAAGCCCAGAGAAGCCATCAAGCCAGGTGGCCATTTGGGCAGAGAGTTTTCACTCTCAGATGTGTCCAAAACCTGGGTTATTCTCCAAACATCTTTGTCAAATAATGTTTGAAATAAAATGCCCACATTTTCTAAGTAAGTCGCTGTTCAGAGGAAAGCTACTGCCGTTTTGATGGAAAGAAAGTGTACCATTCAATCTGAGAAATGCTTTGTACCCTGATACTGGCTTCCAAGTTGTTTTTATTTGTTTATTTATTTCTATTTTATGCGGATGAGTTGAGTGTTTTGCATGCATGTATGTAAATGTACCATGTGTATGCACTGCTCACGGAGGTCGGAAAGGGGCATCGGATCCCCTAGAACTAGATGTCACAGATGTTTGTTAGCCACTATGTGGGTGCTAGGAACCAAACCTGGTTAGTGCACTGGCTAGTGCTCTTAACCACTGAGCCATTTCTCTAGCCCTGGCTTCCAAGTTTTAAGTGATCAAAAATTACATTTTGCTTTCCTATAATTGAAGTCAATTCACTGTCAAGATTCAGTGCTGTTCTAAGTCATAGATCACTATCAGTTTGACACCTCACCTTCCATATGACTCTCTCACCACAGTGTGTCTGAAAATGTTGGGAAGGTCTTAAGAAGGGTAATTTTTAACCTTGGATCTCCATGTATCTGTATTTGATTAGATAATTCATTTGGAACCAGTGAGCAGCCCCCATGTGCTCTGTGGGTTGGGTAGCACAGAACTCAGGATGAAACAAACCTTTTACTCTTAGGACTACTTTTAAGAATGACAATTTTGATACACGAGATTGGGGATGAGATGAGGTCTCACAGACCTGAATTCGTGAACGTTTTTGTCCTTGGTCAAATTACTTAACTCGTTAGAGATCACGTCCGCAAGGCAACTTGATATTTGTTTCAGAGGAGTGATAAACTGCAAGCAGCAGACAGCAGACAGCAAGTATCACCTTCCCACACTCCCCTACATGCCCACTTGTCTTTCCACTATTCTGATAGCAGTTTGCTTATTTGTTGAATTTTATTAACTGTCATGGGTCCTCCAGTGAACTCTAAGTGTGCTGTGTGTATACACACACATAGAAGGTACACAGCATTTCTGAATTAAGACTCCTCCATCAGGGAAAGATAATTAAATTAGAAAGCATTCACAATCCCCCAGAATTGTTCAGTGGACAGCAAATTCATTTGTCCTATTTTCTTCTGGAAAGAAGCATCCAGATATGTCTTAGCAATGAGAGCATGGGTTTCCTGGGGAAGGAGACCTTGCTGATTGCACCAGTCAGAGCTGGAACTACTCTTGGGCACCTGCTGGTACTCAATTAACATGTTTTCTCAAATAATGATAACTGAGCCCACAGAGATCTGATTAGGTTTTGTGGTAACCATGAGATGTTTCTGGAGCCCTCCATGGGGAAGGTGCAGGGACAGGGATGACATTGGCATACTACATACTTGGAACATGCAATTTATAAAACGGTGATTCAAATTCTCTAATATAGAAATTGATCTCATGGGTCAGGAGCAAGTCCAGCGTTCAGCTGAAATCCACTTCTGACCAGAGACTCAAGGCCACACCAGCAAATTTCCTCAAACTTCACTTCCCATTTGGAATGAGTATTCCCTACTGTTCAACATGGTGCTGGCTCCACATCAAAGAAAACTC
>NW_008481230.1:0-3139 GCF_000622305.1 Nannospalax galili
AACGCAGTGATTGTTCTTCTGGGAATCTCACCTAAGGGTATCATCAGCATATGGGCAAAGACCCTGCATGAATCTGTCACTACTTAACTCAGTAGAGAGCAGTAACAGATCTCCAGCTTACAATCTAGCATGGGTTGGAAGCTGTTATTCTGTTCTAAGAGGTTAAAGAAAACTGGACAAATGGAAACTAGGAAAAAATGAATACCTCCTTAGATCCACAAGAGCGGTGGGGTCACCCGCCACCCGCTGTCTCCAGATTGGAGAGAATAGCAGGAGAATGCAGAGACTCACAAGGTAGTGGAACAAAAGCGCCTGAAACAGGAAACAGAGCAGGCAGAGCAGGGACTTGAATTGTGGTGGAGCTGCTGGAGGCTCACTTTGTCCCACCTAAGGCTATGAGGGGAAACTGGGAAGCTGATGTGAAGTCACTGTCCAAGGCACTGACTCACTGAGAGACTGTGGAGTCAAAGGACTAGCCTGTTCCCAAATCCCTTGCCACCCATTATAAAGGCCTCATCAGAACAGCTCTTTTTTACCCCAAACACCATGTTTGGTTATTGAGGAAAAAATAAGTAAAGGCGCACTACAAGATAAAGCAACAACACAGTTTTAAGATATAGAGCATCAGAGCCAGATTCAGGTATGATAGGGATGTTGGAGTTTTAAATAATAACGCTTCATATGCATGAAGTGTAGTAGGTAAAGTAGACTGCAGGTAAGACAGCATCATCGGAGAGATGGGAAGTCTAAGATGGAGAAAGAGCCTCAACAGGCTAAGACTCTAAGACAGATGAAGACTGCCTTGATGGTCTTGAGAGTGGCTAGGACGTGGCTACGAAAGAGAACCCGTGAATGTGAAGAGAACTCGGTAAAATCTTCTAAAACCAAAAGACTGACGAGAGCACTGGAGAGAAAAAAAGGAAATGCCCAGAATCTGAGACAACTACAAAGAGTGTAACTTCTGTGTGATGGGAACAGGAGAAAGAAAAAGAAAAGGGACAGAAGAAATCTTTGAAGTCATGATGGCTGAGAATTTCCTCCAAATGAATGCCAAACCTCAACCACATGTCCAAAAGCCCTGGGACAAGAGGCAGGGGAAGTCACCAAGCACATGGCAGGCACATCGGTTTCCAGCTATGGAAAATCAAATATAAATAAAAACTCTCAAAGAAGTTAGAAGATAGAAACACCTCACTGAAGATGAGAATTATATCTGATTTCTCCTTAGAAACCATATTTGGGGGGCTGGAGAGATGGCTCAGTGGTTAAGAGACCTGGCTGCTCTTGCAGAAGACCCGCGTTCAAATCCCAGCACCTACTTGGTGGCTAAAAGCCATCTGTAACTACACTTCCAGGGGATCTGATGCCTTCTTCTGACCTCATCAGGCAGTGCATGACACAGGTCCACTTCCATTTAAAAAGAAGAAACCATATTGGGAAAAAGAGAGTGGGGTAAAATATTTAAAGTAGTGATGAAAACAAAAACCCCACTGACCTAGAATTCTGTCTTGAGAAATTATCCTTCAAAAGTGAGGGAAAAATAAGGAATTTCTCAGACAAATCAAAATGATAAATGTCAGAGGATCAGATCTACATAAAGAAAGAGCACTGGAGGAGTAAGTGAATATTACACAAAAAATTCTTATTTTAATTTCTCTAATAGGCAGCCATTTTCTTCAATACACTGGAAAAATGTATGTATAGTTATATGTAAAATAGGTAGATACATGCTTATAGAAAAGCAAGAATATATGGCAAGAATTATACAAATTATAGAGAGGAGGCATTGGAATTTTTTGTTTATTGTTTTAAGGCACTAGCACTACCCATGGAGGAATGAGTGCATTTGAAAGTGGATTGGATTAGTTGTACACATATACATAGTGTCCAGGGCAACCACTAAGTGGTGTTTGAAAAAGAAGTTTAAGTGATATGGAAAGATAAAAAGTAGAATATATAAAATGTAGAAACCACAAGGGCAGGAAAAGGATAGAATATTTTTTAAGTGGAACAAAAATGGAGCCTATAAATAGAAAACAGCCACTAGTAAGGTGGGAAATAATCCAACGTCATCAATAACCACTCAGATTGCCAATATATACATGCACCAATTAAAGGACAGATTGTCAGAGTGGATCAAAAGACAAATTTACATGTGTTGTCTACTGAAAATCTTTCAATATAAAGATATATAAAGCAGAAATAAATGGATGCAGAGAGATAGACCAGTCCAAAGCTAATCAAAGGAAAGAGGCGTGGCTGTGCAAATATCTGACAGCTGGTTGGAGATGACCAAAAGTATCAGGGTTAAAGAGGGTTTCATATTGTAATAAAGGGGTGAAGTTTCCAGAAAGATGCAGCCATCACTGTGTCTGTGTATAACAACTGAAAAACCAGACACATGGGGCAGAAGCTGAGAGAATTCTAAGTGGAAGTAGATAAATCCACCATTGTAGTTGGAGTCTTTAGTACTCTCTATCAGAAATGTCACATATGCAGGACAGAAAATCAGTAAGAACACAGTTGTAGTCCACAGTGCCCTCAATCCACTGGATGTATGAGACATTTATAGACCTGTTATCCAGCAAAGACAGGATGCACGCTTTGGCAGGTCAATGTGAAGTGTTCACCAAGGTTGACCACATCCTGGGCATTAAGAAAACATAACAGCAAATTCAAAGGGCAGAAAACACTTGATGTCTGTTCTCATATAACAATGGGATTAAATTAGAAATCAATAATAAAAAAATTGCTGGAAAATATCCTTTGATAACTCTTGGGGATTAGACAGCAATATGCTAGTCCAAGAATAAATCTCAAGAACTAAATGAAAACATAGTTTATCAAAATTGGGAGGATACAAAAATAACAGTGCTTGGAGGTAAATTCATGTTATTGAATGTATACATTAAAGAAGAGCATAGATTAAGGTCAATTATTTAGGTTTTAGCCTTAGGAACTTGGAAAAAGCATACTAAATTAAGTCCAAAGTAAGATAAAAGAAGAAATAATAAAGTTAGTACAAAAATTAATGAAATTAGAAACAAAATCAATAGAGGAAATCAATAAAATCAAACGCTTTTCATTTAATAAAATCGGAAAGCCTCGGTCTAGAGGCTTAGAAAAAAAGAGAGAGAGA
>NW_008481231.1:0-3164 GCF_000622305.1 Nannospalax galili
TATTAAATAAATAATTTTAAAAAAGAAAGAAAGAAAGAAAAAGAAAGAAAGGAAGAAAGACTAAACAAAGTTGTCAGAAAAAAGTAATGGGGAGATATGGGAGGTGCTAGAGGGGAGGAAATGGGCATTGGATTTGATCAAATCACCTTATATGCATATATGAAATTCTCAATAAAATTTTTTTAAAGTTAAAAAAAAACAACTGGTAACTTAAAATTCATACACACACAATGGTCCACAGAATCTTTCCTTATGAAAGTTTAACCATGTACTGCTGTTATTAATGCATCTTTTTCTGTGAAAATTAAATGGCCAATTGTGGCAAACAGTTCTGAGACCTTCCTTCTGATTAAGGTTGGAATGTTATGGATAATATTCATCCAGCCTTCTGCACTTTCAAGGACAGACTTAATGACCTTGCCAGCTCCTGCAGCCTGTTTGTTTGTGACTTTGATATTACTTATGCAACTATCTGTTCATCACAAACAACAAAACAATCTAGAAGGCAATCACAGATCTCTCCACACACAGTCTTGCCTAGAACCACATCAGCGATTTCAAGAATTTAAGGCCATCTTCCAGTTGATCAATCTTTTCTTTCAGCTCAACCAACTTATAAGCACAGGAACACTTCCAGGCCTGATTTGGCCTGGATGGTTCAGGAAAATCACCTGAGCAGTGAACCAGCTCCTTCCATCATGGGTCATTTTTGCTGTCACCAGGAATGTTGCTGTGACGGACCTCTTTGACAGACTGTTCTTGGCATAGAAGTTCACAGTGCTCCCAGGAAGAGCTTCATTCAAAGCTTCCTGGTGTATTTCAGTAGATTTTATTAGACCGAGGATGCTGATTAGAGCAAAGGTGACCACCATGCCAGGCTTGGTGTCAGTCTCCACTGCATCCCACAGGAACAATACTAGTAACACCAATTTTGTAGATATCCTAGGGGGGCAGAAGCAAAGGCTTGTCATGAGCTGGTTGTGGAATGCAGTGCAAGGCTTCTGGTAGTGTGGTTCCACCCACACTGCCATCTTCACGAGTGGCTTTCCAATACTTGAATCAAGGCAAATTTCCCTGGGAGAGACCAGTGATATACCATGCTCAGTCTCAGCTTTCAGTTATCTAAGACCCAGACACACTTGAAGGCATCATTCACAATGCAGCAGTCTTTGACTCAGAATTTGTAAAAGTTCTCTTGTGACTCCTACCTCATTTATGGATCAAGTGGTCCTCAGTGGTACACTTGCCTGAATCTGTGTGCCCAGTGATCTTGAGCTGAGCCTTTTTCACTCACATTTTGGCTTTCATTTTGCAGTGGTTTCAGCATCTCTGTTCTGACTGCAAAGCCTCTGTGAAAAAAAAGCAAAAACCTTTCATATTGAACTTGGGTTTTGGCATTCTTTTGTGGCCTGTCATGTATTAGAAGAGATCTAGGTAGAAATATTTTATAGTTGTGATACTGATCCTATGTTGCTTTGTCTAAGTAAATTACTCAAGCTGTTTCATTATTCAGTCATTTGTCTAACTCTCAAAGTTTGAGTTAATGTTAAATTCTGAATCAAAAAGCTGAATTTATTACTTAAGGAAGGGAGAATTATATTCACCAGGACTTTAAGGAAAGCATGCTTATTTTACCTACTGCTGGTGGTGTTAGATATTGGTGAACATTCAGAGGTAGGCATGGGTTAAATTTGGCTGGGGATGTTTGCTATGGGCTGAATTTCAGGGGAAGCACTGGAGTGAGGCTGTTGCTGGCTGGCTGGTTTTCCAAAAGTTGGGGATGCCACTGATTGGCATTCAGAAGCATGTTCATTGAGGTGAGTTATCATTGACTGAGCAAACAAATTTAATTCCAGTCTGGTTGTTACTTTTTATCACAGCATAAAACAATCCATCTTTTCCTAGGTTTGTGGAAATCGTGACTGGTAAATAATAAGTGTCAATAAATAATTTGCTGAACTAATTGAAAAACAAAAGCTGCCAACTAGGCTATGAAATATTAGCCTTGACTTCAAGGAAGGGTCTTAGCCTTTACTAATGGTTCCCATCGAACTGGGCTGGAAAGACAATCTCAGGTATATGAACAGAAGGATTATGAATCTAAGCACTGATCCCTGGAGGTTTGCAAAGTCAGCATCTTTTTGGTATTGTAGTTTATAGTCTCAAGTAAACTGAGAACGTTCAAAAATATAATTAAGGTATAAAAGGATAGGCATACTCCTTGTTTACTTTCGTCAATTTCTGTATTTGAGTTCTTCATGACTATTCTCTATCCCAGATTGCTAAGCACAATGAAATGAGAAAAATGATGGACACATTTGAATCATTAGATTAAACTGAGAAATTAAGATCATAGTCAGCCCCACCTTCCTTTCTGTAAGCTGAAGGAGCAGTTGGAGACTGGTTGGATGGAAGTGCTCCTTCCAGAGAACAGAGGCTACAGTACAGTGTGCATGCGTTTGTCCATCCATTACCTAGAGAAGTGGATGCCAGTTCTCTGGGCAACACAGTCACCTTTCATCTTGGTGTAATGGTCCTGCAAAGGCAGACATTTAACTGCATAGGCCTCCTCAGCAGTCTCAATATAATGGAAGCATGGCATAGCTGGGAGACTGTGTCTAGGAATAGCCAGAGTTCATGTCAGCAGGCAGAGGCAGCACGGATGAGGTTTCCTGGGCATTCACAGTGAGCTGTGGAAGGCAAGGCATGAGGTCAGCACAGCAAACTGATAAAATGATAGAAAAAGTCCCCTTGATGGGCCCCATGAACATCAACAGCTAGGCTGAAAGTGAAGAGGGCTCATGCCTTCCACTGCATTAGCCATTCCAGAAAGCTCTGTCTGCTGAAGTTACACTAGAGACTCTGGAACAGGCAACCAGCTTCTGCAACATGACTGGGTGAGTACATTAGTAGTCATAGTCAGACCGACCACAAAAAAGACACACAGCACCTCCATCAAGGAACAGTGGGTCACAGAGATGGCCCTTTGCTGATGGTCCTGCCAGGAAAGGAGTGAGGGTGAGTGGTTTCATCACAGAGCTGAGAGTTGGATAGGAGGAGGAAGGAGGAAGCACAAGCCGGAGAAGACAGAATGTTTGTCAGTCCTTGGGACTTGAACAAAGATAAGAGAAAATGGTCTTGACAGAGATGCTGCATCACCCAGA